>NW_027456776.1:0-257500 GCF_040206685.1 Ascaphus truei | reverse complement strand
TACACACACACACACATATATATACACACCTATATACACACACACAGGCCGCGGCCAGCACCACCATGCTCCCCTGCCCATCTCCTGCTCCGCTCCCACATGAGGGGGCTTCCCCCGCTCCCATCACCCGGCGCGGTCTCTGACGCGGGACCGGGGGGAAGCGGGGACATGAGGGGGCATCCCCCGCTCCCATCACCCGGCGCGCTCTCTGACGCGGGACCGGGGGGAAGCGGGGACATGAGGGGGCATCCCCTGCTCCCATCACCCGGCGCGCTCTCTGACGCGGGACCGGGGAGAAGCGGGGACGGAAGCGGGGACATGAGGGGGCATCCCCCGCTCCCATCACCCGGCGCGCTCTCTGACACGGGACCGGGGGGGAAGGAGGGAACGGGGACATGAGGGGGCATCCCCCGCTCCCATCACCCGCTGCGCTCTCTGACACGGGACCGGGGGGGGGGGGACGGACAGGGACATGAGGGGGCATCCCCCGCTCCCATCACCCGCCGCGCTCTCTGACACGGGACCAGGGGGGAAGCAGGGGGGGGGGGGAACGGGGACATGAGAGGGCATCCCCCGCTCCCATCACCATAACTGCGGGCAGCAGGAGCACCGGAGAGGGGAGGGAGGTGGAGGAAGGCACAGATAATACTTACTGTGTCCTCCATCCTCCATGGGAAAAAAATGGCCGCTCGTTGGGGGCTGGCTCATATAGAGCCTGGCCGCGCGCCCACAAAGCCTGGGAGCGCGCGCCAATCATCTGTCAGGTAGGGGGAGTTTTTTTTTTTTTTTCCAGCCAGCGCGAGCAGGGAAATTTCAGCGCGAGCAGGGAAAATTTAAAAAACAAAACACGTGTGCTGCTTGGGCCAATAGTTACTCGCCTGGGGGTTAAATCCACCCGCCCCAGGCGAGTAAATGTATAGGATTGTCGAACACTGTATATATATATATATATATATATAATCTTCTTCTCTCTGAAGAAGACCGTTTTAGTCGGAACGCGTTGGAGTGAGAGTCTGTGGAGTGGGACCCCTACCCTTTTCCATGACAGGAGGCCTTGGCTATCTGTAAATTGGCCTTTCACACCTACGCTTTAATGGTGATGTATTTACATCTTTAATACTCGAGCATTTATTGCCTCCATTTCTGCAATTACTATTTTACAACAGCTATCTCCTTACGTTATGTGCACAAATCTGCAGTGTGTGTAGAGGTATATGTGCATGCTTGGATCAGAGCTGCTTGTGTGGAGAGGTATATGAGCATGCTTGGATCAGAGCTGCTTGTGTGTAGAGGTATATGTGCATGCTTGGATCAGAGCTGCTTGTGTGTAGAGGTATATGTGCATGCTTGGATCAGAGCTGCTTGTGTGGAGAGGTATATGTGCATGCTTGGATCAGAGCTGCTTGTGTGGAGAGGTATATGTGCATGCTTGGATCAGAGCTGCTTGTGTGTAGAGGTATATGTGCATGCTTGGATCAGAGCTGCTTGTGTGTAGAGGTATATGTGCATGCTTGGATCAGAGCTGCTTGTGTGGAGAGGTATATGTGCATGCTTGGATCAGAGCTGCTTGTGTGTGTAGAGGTATATGTGCATGCTTGGATCAGAGCTGCTTGTGTGTAGAGGTATATGTGCATGCTTGGATCAGAGCTGCTTGTGTGTAGAGGTATATGTGTATGCTTGGATCAGAGCTGCTTGTGTGTAGAGGTATATGTGCATGCTTGGATCAGAGCTGCTTGTGTGTAGAGGTATATGTGCATGCTTGGATCAGAGCTGCTTGTGTGTAGAGGTATATGTGCATGCTTGGATCAGAGCTGCTTGTGTGTAGAGGTATATGCGCATGCTTGGATCAGAGCTGCTTGTGTGGAGAGGTATATGCGCATGATTGGATCAGAGCTGCTTGTGTGTAGAGGTATATGCGCATGCTTGGATCAGAGCTGCTTGTGTGTAGAGGTATATGTGCATGATTGGATCAGAGCTGCTTGTGTGGAGAGGTATATGTGCATGCTTGGATCAGAGCTGGAGTGTGTGTAGAGGTATATGTGCATGCTTGGATCAGAGCTGCTTGTGTGTAGAGGTATATGTGCATGCTTGGATCAGAGCTGCTTGTGTGTAGAGGTATATGTGCATGCTTGGATCAGAGCTGCTTGTGTGGAGAGGTATATGTGCATGCTTGGATCAGAGCTGCTTGTGTGTAGAGGTATATGTGCATGCTTGGATCAGAGCTGCTTGTGTGTAGAGGTATATGTGCATGCTTGGATCAGAGCTGCTTGTGTGGAGAGGTATATGTGCATGCGTGGATCAGAGCTGCAGTGTGTGTAGAGGTATATGTGCATGCTTGGATCAGAGCTGCAGTGTGTGGAGAGGTATATGTGCATGCTTGGATCAGAGCTGCTTGTGTGGAGAGGTATATGTGCATGCTTGGATCAGAGCTGGAGTGTGTGTAGAGGTATATGTGCATGCTTGGATCAGAGCTGCTTGTGTGTAGAGGTATATGTGCATGCTTGGATCAGAGCTGCTTGTGTGTAGAGGTATATGTGCATGCTTGGATCAGAGCTGCTTGTGTGGAGAGGTATATGTGCATGCTTGGATCAGAGCTGCTTGTGTGTAGAGGTATATGTGCATGCTTGGATCAGAGCTGCTTGTGTGTAGAGGTATATGTGCATGATTGGATCAGAGCTGCTTGTGTGGAGAGGTATATGTGCATGCGTGGATCAGAGCTGCAGTGTGTGTAGAGGTATATGTGCATGCTTGGATCAGAGCTGCAGTGTGTGGAGAGGTATATGTGCATGCTTGGATCAGAGCTGCTTGTGTGGAGAGGTATATGTGCATGCTTGGATCAGAGTTGCAGTGTGTGTAGAGGTATATGTGCATGCTTGGATCAGAGCTGCTTGTGTGTAGAGGTATATGTGCATGCTTGGATCAGAGCTGCTTGTGTGTAGAGGTATATGTGCATGCTTGGATCAGAGTTGCAGTGTGTGTAGAGGTATATGTGCATGCTTGGATCAGAGCTGCTTGTGTGTAGAGGTATATGTGCATGCTTGGATCAGAGCTGCTTGTGTGTATAGGTATATGTGCATGCTTGGATCAGAGCTGCTTGTGTGTAGAGGTATATGTGCATGCTTGGATCAGAGCTGCAGTGTGTGTAGAGGTATATGTGCATGCTTGGATCAGAGCTGCTTGTGTGTAGAGGTATATGTGCATGCTTGGATCAGAGCTGCTTGTGTGTAGAGGTATATGTGCATGCTTGGATCAGAGCTGCTTGTGTGTAGAGGTATATGTGCATGCTTGGATCAGAGCTGCTTGTGTGTAGAGGTATATGTGCATGCTTGGATCAGAGCTGCTTGTGTGTAGAGGTATATGTGCATGCTTGGATCAGAGCTGCTTGTGTGGAGAGGTATATGTGCATGCTTGGATCAGAGCTGCTTGTGTGTAGAGGTATATGTGCATGCTTGGATCAGAGCTGCTTGTGTGTGTAGAGGTATATGTGCATGCTTGGATCAGAGCTGCTTGTGTGTAGAGGTATATGTGCATGCTTGGATCAGAGCTGCTTGTGCTGGTGATTACTTTTGCTGTTCTTTGCCTCACGGAATACATGTTTGGTAGATGTGAGTCCCCCTCCTCTTTTATCAATTTTTCTTCCCTTGTTTTTAACCCACAGTAATACATTTGTATTGTTATCACTTTCTTGGCATGCCCGTGTGCTTCTTCATAAGGATGCTTTTTTCGTTGTAATACATATCCATTATCCTTTAGCACCACTGTCCATTGTTATTATATCATAAATCAAGACAGTTTCTGGGCAACAGTGACGCACTGTGTTGATGCGGTATACTTTGTGTCACATATATATATATATATATATATATATATATATCAAAAAATAAATAGACTATACCGTTCTGTGGCTAACGAAATGCTTTTATTTGTGCGAGCTTTCGAGATACGCTGATCTCTTCTTCTGGCGGTGTTACAATGAATGAAGCAAGCAAAGGGTATACTTAAAAACAGTGTCTCTTGGAATGTTATCTGTGCTTGTCTCTTCCCCCCCCCTTGTGTGAATGTGATTTATGGCTAGAGGTGTTAAATGGTTCCTGAAAGTTAGTGATGTAAGAGTGTGTGTGTGTGTGTGTGTGTGTGTGTATCTGTGTGAATATAAATGAATGGAGAGCCCACAGTTTATACAGTGCTTTACAAAAGGTGTGTGTGTGGAGTGGGAGTTAATATAAATTGTGTGGGTAGGTGTGGAAATGTGAGAGATTGTAGCAAAACTAAAAGTGTGTGTAGATACTATGTGGTCCCTATTGGTGTATAGGGATGGAAAAACAAGGAGTATTTGTATGTGTAAGAGACAGCTGTGTGTGCATACATATAGCACAGTATGTACAGACATGGCCTTTAGCGCTCATGGGAAGAGAGTTCACTTGTGTCAGTAATGACTCATAAAATTTCGATCTCTGTTTAGGCCACCGCTAAGTGTCCCGAACAGTTGCATATATTTCTATTCGTGCAACCATCTCTATTTCGGTGTTTTAAGATTAACTTTGAGTATGGCAACCCCCAGATCGTCCATCTTATGGACAGAGTCAGAGAAATGTTCGCCGACAGGACTGTCTCTTGTTCCGCGTGTGATGCTGTGCGATGCAGGTTCATTCTCTTGTTTAGCCCCTGCCCCGTCTCACCTATGTAGTAGCAGCCCCCTGGACATTTCATGCACATGATGAGGAACACGACATTGCTGGAGGAACAGGTGAACCTTCCTCTGATTTTGTATTCCCGATTCCTGTGTGGTATTTGTATTGTGTCCGCTGTGTAGAGTATTGCGCAGGTTTTGCATCTTGCGTCCTGGCCTGGCATATATATAATTATATATATATATATTCCACAGAAGCAGCCGGCACTCCAGTTGCATGTAGAAAAAATTGGGTGCTTGTCCCATAAAGCAATAATAAACCACACGATTCCGTTTGAAGCACGAGATCAGGAGACAGCACTCTGGTAAGTTTGATCACAAGTTTTTGTACTGAAAAAGACACATAAACCGACGTGTCACGACAGGTCACTCTGCGCGTATTCTGACAGGCCGAGATGGCGTTTGCAGGGAGCTCGGGCGGTGGTAACATCTCTGCGGTGGCGCGGTCCGGATCCCAATACGTTCGCCGCGGAACCCGCTCTGGGCTTCAGTGTAAATCTCCGTCTCCCCCTGTCAGCCTCAGGCAGCTGTTTAGCTATATTTTTAGCCAATCCAGGATTCCTTTATCCCGTTTTATTGAACACTGTCTTCCTTTTTATTATTTTATATACCGTTTGTCATGTTGTTTATAGATTTAGTTTCATTTAGTTATATTTGATTATTCATGTGGTTTGTGTTCATTGTAACCGAACCCGGATCTGTGACGCATATGTACTGAGGTGGGGTTGGATCCCCTCGGTTATTTCTTGTTTTATTAATAAATAATTTACTATATTTTAATCTCTGGTGCGCATTGTGTGCATTTTTCTTCTTGTCTGCACAGTGCTTCAGATTCTGCATCTGAAAAAATGCCGGTGGATCGGGATGTGAGGTAGGGAAGTGACGTCCGCGCCGGAACGTTATTGCCACGCCTCCAAATATTCATTGCCACGCCCCCAAATCGCGCCCGCTGCATACCCTGCAAAGCCATTAAAAAGCTCAGGCTTCAGCAAGTGTATTGCAGCGTGTGTGCGCCTTCCCTCCTTCTGAAATACTATAGACCAGGCCTGCACAACTCGTAAAGCGAGAAGGGCCAAAATGCTCCAAGGAAAAAAAATTTGGGCCGCACGGGTAAAATCATCATCATCATCTCTCCTCCAGCACCTCTCATCATCATCCTCATATCTCCCCCAGAACCCCTCACTATCAACCTTTGCGATACTCCCCATCTATCTCTCATACCCCCATCTCTCCCCCTCACCCACACATAATACTCCCTCTCCACAAACACACAATACCCCACTGCACACCACACACATCCCACGCCCCCTGCACCTCACATCCTTCTACCCCCCTGCACCTCCAATCACCCCCCCCCCGCAACTCCAATCACCCCCCCCTGCACCTCCAATCACCCCTGCACCTCACACCCCTGCACCTCACCTCCCTTGCACCTCACCTCCCTTGCACCTCACATCACCCCCGGGACCACGGGGAATCGCTGCCATTTTTTTTTTGTTAAAGTTTTTTTTTATTGAACACTGTCTTCCTTTTTATTATTTTATATACCGTTTGTCATGTTGTTTATAGATTTAGTTTCATTTAGTTATATTTGATTATTCATGTGGTTTGTGTTCATTGTAACCGAACCCGGATCTGTGACGCATATGTACTGAGGTGGGGTTGGATCCCCTCGGTTATTTCTTGTTTTATTAATAAATAATTTACTATATTTTAATCTCTGGTGCGCATTGTGTGCATTTTTCTTCTTGTCTGCACAGTGCTTCAGATGCAGCATCTGAAAAAATGCCGGTGGATCGGGATGTGAGGTAGGGAAGTGACGTCCGCGCCGGAACGTTATTGCCACGCCTCCAAATATTCATTGCCACGCCCCCAAACCGCGCCCGCTGCATACCCTGCAAAGCCATTAAAAAGCTCAGGCTTCAGCAAGTGTATTGCAGCGTGTGTGCGCCTTCCCTCCGTCTGAAATACTATAGACCAGGCCTGCACAACTCGTAAAGCGAGAAGGGCCAAAATGCTCCAAGGAAAAAAAATTTGGGCCGCACGGGTAAAATCATCATCATCATCTCTCCTCCAGCACCTCTCATCATCATCCTCATATCTCCCCCAGAACCCCTCACTATCAACCTTTGCGATACTCCCCATCTATCTCTCATACCCCCATCTCTCCCCCTCACCCACACATAATACTCCCTCTCCACAAACACACAATACCCCACTGCACACCACACACATCCCACGCCCCCTGCACCTCACATCCTTCTACCCCCCTGCACCTCACATCACTCTCCCCCCCTGCACCTCACATCACTCTCCCCCCCTGCACCTCACACCACTCTCCCCCCCTGCACCTCCCATATCTCCCCCCTGCACCTCACATCACTCTCCCCCCCTGCACCTCACATCACTCTCCCCCCTGCACCTCACATCACTCTTCCCCCCTGCACCTCACATCACTCTTCCCCCCTGCACCTCACATCACTCTTCCCCCCTGCACCTCACATCACTCCCCCCCCTGAACCTCACATCACTCCCCTCCTGAACCTCACACCACTCTCCCCCCCCTGCACCTCACATCACTCTCCCCCCCTGCAACTCACATCACTCTCCCCCCCTGCAACTCACATCACTCTCCCCCCTGTACCTCCAATCACCCCCCCTGCACCTCCAATCACCCCCCCTACACCTCCAACAACCCTCCCCTGCACCTCCAATAACCCCCCCTGCACATCCAACAACCCTCCCCTGCACCTCCAAAGACCCCCCCTGCACCTCCAATGACCCCCCCTGCACCTCCAATGACCCCCCCTGCACCTCCAATAACCCCCCCTGCACCTCCAATAACCCCCCCTGCACCTCAATCACCCCCCTGCACCTCCAACCACCCCCCCTGAACCTCCAACCACCCCCCCTGCACCTCCAACCACCCCCCCTGAACCTCCAATCACCCCCCCCCTGCACCTCCAATCACCCCCCCCCGCTGCACCTCCAATCACCCCCCTCTGCACCTCCAATCACCCCCCCTGCACCTCCAATCACCCCCCCTGCACCTCCAATCACCCCCCCCTGCACCTCCAATCACCCCTGCACCTCACCCCCTACACCTCACCTCCCCTGCACCTCACCTCAATGCACCTCACCTCAATGCACCTCACCTCAATGCACCTCACATCACCCCCGGGACCGCGGGGAATCGCTGCCATTTTTATTTTTTGAAGGTTTTTTTTTTTTAAGTTTTTTTTTTTTTTAAATCTCATTGCGGGCCGCACAGAGAGGCCGGGCGGGCCGCACAGAGAGGCCGGGCGGGCCGCACAGAGAGGCCGGGCGGGCCGCACAGAGAGGCCGGGCGGGCCGTACAGAGGGGGCCGCACAGAGAGGCGGGGCGGGCCGCACAGAGAGGCCGGGCGGGCCGCACAGAGAGGCGGGGCGGGCCGCACAGAGAGGCCGGGCGGGCCGCACAGAGAGGCCGGGCGGGCCGCACAGAGAGGCCGGGCGGGCCGCACAGAGAGGCCGGGCGGGCCGCACAGAGAGGCGGGGCGGGCCGCACAGAGAGGCCGGGCGGGCCGCACAGAGAGGCCGGGCGGGCCGCACAGAGAGGCCGGGCGGGCCGTACAGAGGGGGCCGCACAGAGAGGCGGGGCGGGCCGCACAGAGAGGCCGGGCGGGCCGCACAGAGAGGCCGGGCGGGCCGCACAGAGAGGCCGGGCGGGCCGCACAGAGAGGCCGGGCGGGCCGCACAGAGAGGCCGGGCGGGCCGCATGCGGCCCGCGGCCGTTATGTTGTGCAGGCCTGCTATAGACGCAGCCTTATCGACGCTTACTGAATAGGCCACGCTTACTGAATAGGCCATCGCGATTGGCCCAGCGACGTCACTGCCCCGCCTCCAACCACCTCCCCCCGGCTCCCTTCGCGCACGCTGGCTCCGTGGAATCGGGCTGACTTAAGCAGGAGAGCCTCAGCGTTAGCTCGCATCCGCTCTCCCCACCCCTCTATGGCCCGGGCCTTAGTTACTGTACAGCATTGTAAAGTGCCTTGCTGGCCTAGTACAATTTAGTAAATATCCTAAACAATGTCGTCTTAGGCAAAATGTTGCTGATCTTTGCTCTAAAAATGACTATGAACTAAAGAGAAATAACAATCTCCCTTGTGAGCACATTCACATGTCTCAGACAGGTCTGCAACCCTGCTTTTCACCATTATCCCATACAGCTTCCACTGCAGCCAGGGACTCTGGGAAATGACATGCAAATGAGCACAGTGTCACCTTTTGCTTCAAATCTATTTTAAATGAAATTAGCCTTGTACTTCTGGTGGAGAGAGTAGGGGTTTGGTGCTTTATACGTTACATATTATTAAATGTTAACATCAAACAAATATTGTCATTATGTTTGGTGCTACTTATTTCTTTTTCATTAGGATTTATTTATTCATCTTTCATTATTATTATTTACTAGCTGAGAGACCCGGCGTTGCCCGGGATGTAAATGCGTAATAGGTAGTATTATTTATAACTCGTGGAACAATAGGTGAGTATTTGTTGTAAAGGTTTCGGGGGGGGGGGAGAAAGGGGAGCGGGGGGGGGGAGAAAGGGGAGCGGGGGGGGGAGAAAGGGGAGCGGGGGGGGGGAGAAAGGGGAGCGGGGGGGAGAAAGGGGAGCGGGGGGGGGAGAAAGGGGAGCGGGGGGGGAGAAAGGGGAGCGGGGGGGGGGGAGAAAGGGGAGCGGGGAGAAAGGGGAGCGGGGGGGGAGAAAGGGGAGCGGGGGGGGAGAAAGGGGAGCGGGGGGGGGAGAAAGGGGAGCGGGGGGGGGAGAAAGGGGAGCGGGGGGGGGAGAAAGGGGAGCGGGGGGGGGAGAAAGGGGAGCGGGGGGGGAGAAAGGGGAGCGGGGGGGGAGAAAGGGGAGCGGGGGGGGGAGAAAGGGGAGCGGGGGGGGGAGAAAGGGGAGCGGGGGGGAGAAAGGGGAGCGGGGGGGAGAAAGGGGAGCGGGGGGGGGAGAAAGGGGAGCGGGGGGGAGAAAGGGGAGCGGGGGGGAGAAAGGGGAGCGGGGGGGAGAAAGGGGAGCGGGGGGGGGGAGAAAGGGGAGCGGGGGGGGGAGAAAGGGGAGCGGGGGGGGAGAAAGGGGAGCGGGGGGGAGAAAGGGGAGCGGGGGGGGGAGAAAGGGGAGCGGGGGGGGGAGAAAGGGGAGCGGGGGGGAGAAAGGGGAGCGGGGGGGGGGGGAAGGGGAGTGGGGGGGGGGAAAGGGGAGTGGGGGGGGGGGTGGAGAGCGGTGGGCATATGTATTGTCATAATTTATGTATGGGCATTTCCCCCCCCCCCCCCCGTTCCCCGTGACTCCCCCCCCCCCCGTTCCCTGTGACTCGCGCTCCCCCCCCCCCGGCGGCCGCTTGGTCCCCCGATGTGCCGTCCTGCTGAGTGAGGCGTGCAGGCGGCTGCAGGAAGCGCCCTGTGTGGGCCTAAGACTCACGCTCCCCCCCCCCCCCCCGGCGCCCGCTCGATGTGGCGTCTGGCTGAGCGGCGGTAGGAAGCGCCCTGTGTGGGCCTGAGGCTGAGGCGGGACGCGCAGTGGGCCTGAGGCTGAGGCGGGACGCGCAGTGGGCCTGAGGCTGAGGCGGGACGCACAGTGACTTACCTGAGCGGGTGGTAGCGCCAGGGAGGTAAGGGAGCGGCTGGGGTAGGAGGGCCGCGCTTCCCGTCCGGAGCCAGTGCAGGATGGCGCACGTGAGGGGGGGGGAGGGGGGCGGACAGAGGGTGTGTGTGTGTGTGTATAGAGCTGCTGTGTTGTGTGTGTGTGTGTATAGAGCTGCTGTGTTGTGTGTGTGTGTGTATAGAGCTGCTGTGTTGTGTGTGTGTGTGTGTGTGTGTATAGAGCTGCTGTGTTGTGTGTGTGTGTGTGTATAGAGCTGCTGTGTTGTGTGTGTGTGTGTGTATAGAGCTGCTGTGTTGTGTGTGTGTGTGTGTGTGTATAGAGCTGCTGTGTTGTGTGTGTGTGTGTGTATAGAGCTGCTGTGTTGTGTGTGTGTGTGTGTGTATAGAGCTGCTGTGTTGTGTGTGTGTGTGTGTATAGAGCTGCTGTGTTGTGTGTGTGTGTGTGTGTGTATAGAGCTGCTGTGTTGTGTGTGTGTGTGTGTATAGAGCTGCTGTGTTGTGTGTGTGTGTGTGTGTATAGAGCTGCTGTGTTGTGTGTGTGTGTGTGTATAGAGCTGCTGTGTTGTGTGTGTGTGTGTGTGTATAGAGCTGCTGTGTTGTGTGTGTGTGTGTGTGTATAGAGCTGCTGTGTTGTGTGTGTGTGTGTGTGTGTGTATAGAGCTGCTGTGTTGTGTGTGTGTGTGTGTGTATAGAGCTGCTGTGTTGTGTGTGTGTGTGTGTGTGTGTATAGAGCTGCTGTGTTGTGTGTGTGTGTGTGTGTGTGTGTGTGTGTGTGTGGGCCGTCACTCCGCCTCAGGCCAATGAGAGGTGTGCGGGGGCGGGCGACCCAAGGGACCAATGAGATTTCCCCTAGGGACACCGGACATCCAGGCAGGCAAACATACAGTGCTTTCACTAATATAGTATAAGACTAGCTGAGAGCCCCGGCGTTGCCCGGGATGTTTGTGGTGTGGGTGTGGCATTTGGGTGAGGAGTGGTCAACGCGGCCCATGTGCGGTGGTAGTGCTGCTGTGGCTGTACTGATGGTGATTGTATCGGTGTGCTGATTTTGGAGGGTTTGGTGCTGATGTGGGGGTGCGGATGTGGGGGTGCGGATGTGGGGGTGCCGATGGGGGAGGTGCAAAGGTGCCGATGTGTGGGTGCTGATGGTGTTGATGGGGGCTGGGAATGGCGGGGAGCCGAGAATGCCAGTGTGCTGGGGGGGCATGGGATAGCGGTGTGCTGATGTGGTTTTGCTGGGGATAGTGTGTGTGTGTATACGTGTGTGTGTATACACACGTGTGTGTGTATACACGTGTGTGTGTATACATGTTTGTGTGTGTGTATACATGTTTGTGTGTATACATTGTATGTGTGTGTGTGTGTGTGTATACATGTGTACGTGTGTGTGTGTGTGTATACACATGTGTGTGTATACACATGTGTGTATAGACGTGTATACACATGTGTGTGTAGACATTGTGTGTATGTATATATTGTGTGTGTGTGTGTATACATGTGTACGTGTGTGTATACACATGTGTATACACATGTGTGTATACATAGTATGTGTGTGTGTGTGTACATGTGTGTGTGTGTACATTTGTGTGTGTATACATGTTTGTGTGTGTGTATACATGTTTGTGTGTGTGTGTACATTTGTGTGTGTATACATGTTTGTGTGTGTGTATACATGTTTGTGTGTGTGTATACGTGTGTGTATACATGTGTGTGTATACACGTGTGTGTGTGTGTGTGTATACATGTGTGTGTGTATACATTATGTGTATGTATACGTGTGTGTGTATGTGTACATGTGCGTGTGTGTATGTCTCCATGTGTGTGTATACACATGTGTATATACACATGTGTATACACGTGTGTATACACGTGTGTATACACGTGTGTATACATGTTTGTGTGTATACATAGTATGTGTGTGTGTGTGTATACATGTGTGTGTGTACATTTGTGTGTATACATGTTTGTGTGTGTATACACGTGTGTATGTGTGTGTGTGTGTATACATGTGTGTGTGTATACATGTGTGTGTGTATACATTATGTGTATGTATACATGTGTGTGTGTGTGTACGTGTGTGTATGTGTACATGTGCGTGTGTGTATGTCTCCATGTGTGTGTGTATGTCTCCATGTGTGTGTGTACGTGTACATGTGTGTGAGTATACGTGTACATGTGTGTGTGTGTACGTGTCTACGTGTACATGTGTGTGTGTCTACGTGTACATGTGTGTGTGTCTACGTGCGTGTGTATACGTGTGTGTGTGTCTACGTGTGTGTGTGTATACGTGTGTGTGCGTATACGTGTGTGTGTGTGTCTACGTGTGTGTGTGTGTCTACGTGTGTGTGTGTGTCTACGTGTGTGTGTGTGTCTACGTGTGTGTGCGTGTGTCTACGTCTGTGTGTGTGTCTACGTGTGTGTGTGTACACGTGTGTCTACGTGTGTGTTTGTACGTGTGTGTGTGTGTGTATACGTGTGTGTACGTGTGTGTGTGTGTAAACGTGTGTCTGTGTGTATACGTGTGTGTCTGTGTGTATACGTGTGTGTCTGTGTGTATACGTGTGTGTCTGTGTGTATACGTGTGTGTCTGTGTGTATACGTGTGTGTCTGTGTGTATACGTGTGTGTCTGTGTGTATAGGTGTGTGTGTGTGTATAGGTGTGTGTGTGTGTGTGTATAGGTGTGTGTCTGTGTGTATAGGTGTGTCTGTGTGTCTACGTGTTTGTTTGTGTCTACGTGTGTCTACGTGTGTCTGTGTGTCTACGTGTGCCTGTGTGTATACGTGTGTGTGTGTATACGTGTGTCTGTATAGGTGTGTGTGTGTGTGTGTGTGTGTGCGTGTGTGTCTGTCTACATGTGTGTGTGTGTCTACATGTGTGTGTGTCTACATGTGTGTGTCTGTGGACGTGTGTGCCTACATGTGTGTGTGTGCGTGTGTGTGTGTGTGTGTGTGCGCCTACATGTGTGTGTGTGTGTGGTCTCTGTGTGTGTGTGTGTCTCTGTGTATGTGTATGTGTATGTGTATGTATATATATATATATATATATATATATATATATATATATATATATATAGTGTGTGTGTGTGTATGTATGGAGGGTTGAGGCTGGCAATGAAGGAATGGGGGGGTGTGGGGGGAGAGCTGCTTACCTTGCAGTCGGCAGCATGTTCCTCGAGGTGAGGCCTCCTGCAGGGCGGGAGCCCCCCCGCTGCCTCCGGCTCGAGGTGAGGCCTCCTGCAGGGCGGGAGCCCCCCCCCGCTGGCTCCGGCTCGAGGTGAGGCCTCCTGCAGGGCGGGAGCCCCCCCGCTGCCTCCGGCTCGAGGTGAGGCCTCCTGCAGGGCGGGAGCCCCCCCGGCTCGAGGTGAGGCCTCCTGCAGGGCGGGAGCCCCCCCCGGCTCGAGGTGAGGCCTCCTGCAGGGCGGGAGCCCCCCCGCTGCCTCCGGCTCGAGGTGAGGCCTCCTGCAGGGCGGGAGCCCCCCCGCTGCCCACCGGCTCGAGGTGAAGCCTCCTGCAGGGCGGGAGCCCCCCCGCTGCCCTCCGGCTCGAGGTGAGGCCTCCTGCAGGGCGGGAGCCCCCCCGCTGCCCTCCGGCTCGAGGTGAGGCCTCCTGCAGGGCGGGAGCCCCCCCCGCTGGCTCCGGCTCGAGGTGAGGCCTCCTGCAGGGCGGGAGCCCCCCCGCTGCCCTCCGGCTCGAGGTGAGGCGGCGGTGCCGAGGAGCGTTGCAGGCGGCGCCGGGTAGGCTGGTCTTTGCTGTGAGGGGGGTGGGAGAGGTGAGCCGGTGCCGAGGAGCGTGCGGCGAGGCCCGTGGGTATGCTGCCTCACCCATCCGGCCGCTCCCACGTGGATGTGAGGCGGGAGGCAGCGTGTTGTGGCCGCTCCCCCGCGTGTGTCCCGGGCGCTCGCTCCGCTCCCCCGCTGACTGTAGCGGCGCCGGGGTGTGAGCTTGGGGGGGGGGGGTGAGCTTGGGGGGGGTGTGTGAGCTTGGGGGGGGGGGGGGTAAGCTGGGGGGGGTAAGCTTGGGGGGGGGTGAGGTGTGTGTGAGCTTGGGGGGGGTGGGAATGTGTGTGTGTGTGTGTGTGTGTGTGTGTGTGTGTTTTTTTTTTTTTTTTGTGGACCTTTGGCCCGTCACTCCGCCTCAGGCCAATGCCTGAGAGGTGTGGGGGGCGGGCCAAGGGGGTGGTGTGAGTGTGTGAGGCCAATGAGAGGTGTGCGGGGGCGGGCGGCCCATGGGACCAATGAGATTGCCGCTAGGGACACCGGACATCCAGCAGGCAGGCATGCATGCAGGCAGGCAGGCAGGCAAACATACAGTGCTTTCACTAATATAGTATAAGATATATATATATATATATATATAATATATATATATATATATATATATATATATAGCTGTATGATATATATATATATATATATATATATATACAGTGTATATATGTATACTGTATATATATATATATATATATATATATATATCTTATACTATATTAGTGAAAGCACTGTATGTTTGCCTGCCTGCCTGCCTGCATGCATGCCTGCCTGCTGGATGTCCGGTGTCCCTAGCGGCAATCTCATTGGTCCCATGGGCCGCCCGCCCCCGCACACCTCTCATTGGCCTCACACACTCACACCACCCCCTTGGCCCGCCCCCACACCTCTCAGGCATTGGCCTGAGGCGGAGTGACGGGCCAAAGGTCCACAAAAAAAAAAAAAAAAAACACACACACACACACACACACACACACACACACACACACACACACACACACACACCACACACACACACACACACACACACACACACACACACACACATTCCCACCCCCCCCAAGCTCACACACACCTCACCCCCCCCCAAGCTTACCCCCCCCCAGCTTACCCCCCCCCCCCCCAAGCTCACACACCCCCCCCAAGCTCACCCCCCCCCCCCCCAAGCTCACACCCCGGCGCCGCTACAGTCAGCGGGGGAGCGGAGCGAGCGCCCGGGACACACGCGGGGGAGCGGCCACAACACGCTGCCTCCCGCCTCACATCCACGTGGGAGCGGCCGGATGGGTGAGGCAGCATACCCACGGGCCTCGCCGCACGCTCCTCGGCACCGGCTCACCTCTCCCACCCCCCTCACAGCAAAGACCAGCCTACCCGGCGCCGCCTGCAACGCTCCTCGGCACCGCCGCCTCACCTCGAGCCGGAGGGCAGCGGGGGGGGCTCCCGCCCTGCAGGAGGCCTCACCTCGAGCGGGGGGGCTCCCGCCCTGCAGGAGGCTTCACCTCGAGCCGGTGGGCAGCGGGGGGGCTCCCGCCCTGCAGGAGGCCTCACCTCGAGCCGGAGGCACCGGGGGGGCTCCCGCCCTGCAGGAGGCCTCACCTCGAGCCGGGGGGGGCTCCCGCCCTGCAGGAGGCCTCACCTCGAGCCGGAGGCAGCGGGGGGGCTCCCGCCCTGCAGGAGGCCTCACCTCGAGGAACATGCTGCCGACTGCAAGGTAAGCAGCTCTCCCCCCACACCCCCCCCATTCCTTCATTGCCAGCCTCAACCCTCCATACATACACACACACACACTATATATATATATATATATATATATATATATATATATATATATATATATATATATACATACACATACACATACACATACACAGAGACACACACACACACAGAGACCACACACACACACACATGTAGGCGCACACACACATGTAGGCGCACACACACACATGTAGGCACACACACACACACACACACATGTAGGCACACACACACGTCCACAGACACACACATGTAGACACACACACACATGTAGACACACACACACATGTAGACAGACACACACGCACACACACACACACACACACACACACACACACACACACACACACCTATACAGACACACGTATACACACACACACACGTATACACACAGGCACACGTAGACACACAGACACACGTAGACACACGTAGACACAAACAAACACGTAGACACACAGACACACCTAAACACACACACACACCTATACACACACACACACCTATACACACACACACACACCTATACACACAGACACACACGTATACACACAGACACACACGTATACACACAGACACACACGTATACACACAGACACACACGTATACACACAGACACACACGTATACACACAGACACACGTTTACACACACACACACGTACACACACGTATACACACACACACACGTACAAACACACACACGTACAAACACACACGTAGACACACGTGTACACACACACACGTAGACACACACACAGACGTAGACACACGCACACACACGTAGACACACACACGTAGACACACACACACACGTAGACACACACACACACGTAGACACACACACACACGTAGACACACACACACACGTATACGCACACACACGTATACACACACACACGTATACACACGCACGTAGACACACACACATGTACACGTAGACACACACACACATGTACACGTAGACACGTACACACACACACACATGTACACGTATACTCACACACATGTACACGTACACACACACATGGAGACATACACACACACATGGAGACATACACACACGCACATGTACACATACACACACGTACACACACACACACATGTATACACACACACATGTATACACACACACATGTATACACACACACATGTATACACACACACATGTATACACACACACACATACACACGTGTATACACACACAAACATGTATACACACAAATGTACACACACACATGTATACACACACACACACATACTATGTATACACACAAACATGTATACACACGTGTATACACACGTGTATACACACGTGTATACACATGTGTATATACACATGTGTATACACACACATGGAGACATACACACACGCACATGTACACATACACACACACGTATACATACACATAATGTATACACACACACATGTATACACACACACACACACACACACGTGTATACACACACATGTATACACACACGTATACACACACACAAACATGTATACACACACACAAACATGTATACACACACAAATGTACACACACACACAAATGTACACACACACACAAACATGTATACACACACACAAACATGTATACACACACAAATGTACACACACACACATGTACACACACACACACACATACTATGTATACACACATGTGTATACACACACGTACACATGTATACACACACACACACAATATATACATACACACAATGTCTACACACACATGTGTATACACGTCTATACACACATGTGTATACACACACATGTGTATACACACACGTACACACACACACACACGTACACATGTATACACACACACACACACATACAATGTATACACACAAACATGTATACACACACACAAACATGTATACACACACACGTGTATACACACACACGTGTGTATACACACACACGTATACACACACACACTATCCCCAGCAAAACCACATCAGCACACCGCTATCCCATGCCCCCCCAGCACACTGGCATTCTCGGCTCCCCGCCATTCCCAGCCCCCATCAACACCATCAGCACCCACACATCGGCACCTTTGCACCTCCCCCATCGGCACACCCACATCCGCACCCCCACATCCGCACCCCCACATCAGCACCAAACCCTCCAAAATCAGCACACCGATACAATCACCATCAGTACAGCCACAGCAGCACTACCACCGCACATGGGCCGCGTTGACCACTCCTCACCCAAATGCCACACCCACACCACAAACATCCCGGGCAACGCCGGGGCTCTCAGCTAGTATAGTATAAGATTAACTTTATTATATTTGTTGTTGTCATTATTATTATTGTTTACTGTTAGCTGGAGTATGGCTCACCCAAGAACCACTTTCCCCTGTATGGGGGTCAGACATAGTGCAGACTTGACCCCTGACATTTATAAAAAGATGTTGGAATATGTGACACTGCTGCTTAATAAACACAAACACAGGCGCGCCATGTATTGTTCTGACATTGGTTTATTACACAGAGACACGTCTTTATAGAGGGTTGTCACACTAACAGCCTGGAAGGGGTTAATGCAGGGTCACCAGCCCAGCCCCCCTCTCCTATGATTGGTTGCTGCTCTCGTACAGGAGCCGCGATTGGTCCCCTGTCAATGTCAGAAAAGGCGCGCCAGTTTTGCTGTCTCCATGGCGACCATGGCGGCCGCCGGAGATCGGCCTGCAGCGCGGCCCGGCTTCCAGGTTACCTCCCCGCCGGTGAAGATGTTAGCGGGGCGGCTGAGGGAATGCGTGCGGCGGCGGCCCGGTTCCTTCTGGCTGGAGAAAGGAGCCGGCGGGCTGGAGGTGGGCCTGGTGTGGATGCAGGGCCGGGTGCTGCACGTACGGCCCGAGCGCGGCGTCACCGTGCGGCTGAGCGACGACACTCACACCTTCACCGTGTGCGGGGCCGACCGGGTGCCCAAGGGCAAGCCCTGCCTGCAGCCAGGTAACCGGGGGGTCCGCACGCCCTGCCTGCAGCCAGGTAACCGGGGGGGTCCGCAAGCCCTGCCTGCAGCCAGGTAACCAGGGGGTCCGCAAGCCCTGCCTGCAGCCAGGTAACCGGGGGGTCAGCAAGCCCTGCCTGCAGCCAGGTAACCGGGGGGGTCCGCAAGCCCTGCCTGCAGCCAGGTAACCAGGGGGTCCGCAAGCCCTGCCTGCAGCCCGGTAACCGAGGGGTCCGCAAGCCCTGCCTGCAGCCCGGTAACCGGGGGGTCCGCAAGCCCTGCCTGCAGCCAGGTAACCGGGGGGTCAGCAAGCCCTGCCTGCAGCCAGGTAACCGGGGGGGTCAGCAAGCCCTGCCTGCAGCCAGGTAACCGGGGGGGGTCCGCAAGCCCTGCCTGCAGCCAGGTAACCGGGGGTCCGCAAGCCCTGCCTGCAGCCAGGTAACCGGGGGGGTCCGCAAGCCCTGCCTGCAGCCAGGTAACCGGGGGGGTCAGCAAGCCCTGCCTGCAGCCAGGTAACCGGGGGGGGTCCGCAAGCCCTGCCTGCAGCCAGGTAACCGGGGGGGTCTGCAAGCCCTGCCAGCAGCCAGGTAACCGGGGGGTCCGCAAGCCCTGCCTGCAGCCAGGTAACCGGGGGGTCCGCAAGCCCTGCCTGCAGCCAGGTAACCGGGGGGTCCGCAAGCCCTGCCTGCAGCCAGGTAACCGGGGGGGTCCGCAAGCCCTGCCTGCAGCCACGTAACTGGGGGGTCCGCAAGCCCTGCCTGCAGCCAGGTAACCGGGGGGGGTCCGCAAGCCCTGCCTGCAGCCAGGTAACCGGGGGGTCCGCAAGCCCTGCCTGCAGCCAGGTAAGTTGTAGTTGAAGTTGTATTCGTACCAGATGCATTTTTATTATATAACGGTTGTGTATAGTAGTAAGTTATGTGGTCCAAGCGGGGAAGTTGGAGTTTCACCAGGGGGAGGATGTAGCCAGGTCCCCCTCGCGCACTCGCCCCCTCCCTTGTCCCCCCCCCCTCGCGCACTCGCCTCCTCCTTCACCGTTGCGAGCGCGCGGTGTTGCTGTGCGGCCGGTTGCTAGGGAAGCGGGTCGGGCGGTTGCCGGGGACGCGATCGGGCCGTCGCTAAGGCCGCGATCGCGTTGCCACCGGCCCGGCGGCTAGCGGAGCAGGGCGCCGCCATGACAGTTAGCTCGCGCATGCGCAGGATGCCAGCTAGCGCGGGAGGCCCCTGATAGCTCGCGCATGCGCGAGGATAGACGGCCAGCCCCCAGGGTGCATAGGGGCAGAGACACCTGACGCCAGGGAGCCAATAGGGCTGAGGGATTTGCCCGGGAAAGGAGAGATATTTTTCGCGGGGTTTTGCAGTGACACGGGCAGTCAGGATCCGGACCAGCTAGGGGTAAGAGGTGGATGCAGGGGTCAGTGACCCTCTGCATTAGGCCAGCAGCCCCCAGTTAGGTCCTGAGCCACTTAATAGCTTGTGGAGTATAGGGACAGGCCCTAGATAGGGACACTGACCCATTTATTGGTAGCTTAGTCAGGGACACAGTGCTAAAGCCGTGCGGCCCTGCGAGGTGGGTTCTGGGCTCAGAACACTATCAAAGACCCTGGGACTAAGGTGATATTATCCGCGCTGGAATTCACCCAACGCGGTGTGGAGGACAACGTCGGATCGGGCGGAACTCCGGTGATATCGCGGTACCCGTGGCTGGAGCCCGGGCAGGTAACCTGCAACTCACGTGCACCAACCAGGCCTATCACCAGACATAGTGGCTGCGCAGTCACACATACATATGCAGACATTGGTATATGATTTTGGGAGTGCAAGACATTTGGGTGGGGGCTACTGGACACAGGGTGGGGTCACTCTGCGGGAGGTTAGCGTCCGCCGTGACGCCTAGAGGTGGTAGCGTCCGCCGTGACGCCTAGAGGTGGTAGCGTCCGCCGTGACGCCTAGAGGTGGTAGCGTCCGCCGTGACGCCTAGAGGTGGTAGCGTCCGCCGTGACGCCTAGAGTGGTTAGCGTCCGCCGTGGCGCATGTGTTGAGATGTAATGTGATAAGTTGCTGCATGTAGTAAAGTTAATAGTTATATAGAGCTGTCTGTGTGGTCATTGTGTATTGTCCTGCGAGGAACTACTTCCCCTCTGGTGGGAGCCATCGCAGGTGGAGGCGCTGCATCATTAGTATTGTAATACATTGCCCCAGGTTCCCTTAGCGGAGGCTCAGCCTTCTGTGAGCCAACAGGTATTGCACCACGCACCCCCCTTGGTAACATTGCATGTTCCCTCCACGCACGCGGTATATGCGATTGGGTGGGGTGATATGACCGTTACAGTACGATAGCGGTGTGTACTCGCTAGTGTCTCCCTATAGTTATGCCTAAGGCGGGATCAGCGCCTGTTGACCGGTGTTGGTGCACTTGACGTATCTACTACCTTCCGGTCACGGCGGTGACCGGTAATACTTGGAAAAGGATCAGCCGAATCCTTGCTTGTCTGGGATGTCCGCAGTGCAGCTGTCTGGTCCCAAGCAGCTCACCAGCAAACCTGCTCCGCACGCTTGTCCCTAACTGTGTACACAGTAAGGTGACTGATCGCTAGCACTATGGCCGTCCCTGCAGCACAGCAGCACACTGTGACTCAGGGGTTTCTCCTAAGGGCCTGCGGGGTAATGCTAGCCTATGCAGGCGGGTCACGGACCCCCTGCACGCATACACCCTCCTCCGTTACCTTCCAGATCCCCTCTGACTAGCCTCTCCCCCACGCTTCCCTTTCCTCCTCCCGTAATTCTAGCCTTCCGATTGGCTCCTCAAGTCAGGTGACTGCCCAGGAGCTCATGGGAGTTGTAGTTCCCCAACGGAGCTTCTCTGCCTTGAGCTGCACAGACTCACAGCTATTGCATCAGCGCAGACCTCCACATGACTCTCCTGAACAGTCAAAACACCAACTGAACACACATATGAGGCTCCTACCACATCCCTACACATACATCTATTATTTGGTGCCTGCGGCACAGGGAGATAACGTGACTTGCTCAAGGTCACAAGGTATGGGGGGGGGATTGAGTGTGTGTGGGGGGGGATTGAGTGTGTGTGGGGGGGGATTGAGTGTGTGTGTGTGGGGGGGGGTTGAGTGTGTGTGTGGGGGGGGGGGGTTGAGTGTGTGTGTGGGGGGGGGTGTGTGTGTGTGGGGGGGGGGGGTTGAGTGTGTGGGGGGGGGGTTGAGTGTGTGTGTGGGGGGTGGGTTGAGTGTGTGTGGGGGGGGATTGTGTGTGTGTGGGGGGATTGAGTGTGTGTGTGTGTGTGGGGGGGGGATTGAGTGTGTGTGTGGGGGGGGGATTGAGTGTGTGTGTGTGTGGGGGGGTTGAGTGTGTGTGGGGGGATTGAGTGTGGGGGCGGGGATTGAGTGTGTGTGTGGGGGGGGATTGAGTGTGTATGTGTGTGGGGGGGATTGAGTGTGATTGGGGGGATTGAGTGTGTGCGTGGGGGGATTGAGTGTGTGTGTGGGGGGGGGTTGAGTGTGTGTGGGGGGGGGATTGAGTGAGTGTGTGTGGGGGGGGATTGTGTGTGTGGGGGGGATTGAGTGTGTGTGTGTGTGTGGGGGGGGGGATTGAGTGTGTGTGTGTGTGGGGGAATTGAGTGTGTGTGTGTGTGGGGGGATTGAGTGTGTGTGGGGGGGATTGAGTGTGGGGGCGGGGATTGAGTGTGTGTGTGTGGGGGGGATTGAGTGTGTATGTGTGTGGGGGGGATTGTGTGTGTGTGTGGGGGGGGATTGTGTGTGTGTGTGGGGGGGGATTGAGTGTGTGTGTGGGGGGGGATTGAGTGTGTGCGTGGGGGGATTGAGTGTGGGGGGGGATTGAGAGTGTGTGGGGGGGGATTGAGTGTATGGGGGGGATTGAGTGTGTGTGTGTGGGGGGGGATTAAGTGTGTGCGGGGGGGATTGAGTGTGTGTGGGGGGGGATTGTGTATGGGGGGGGATTGAGTGTGTTTGTGTGTGGGGGGGGTGTGTTTGTGTGTGGGGGGGATTTTGTGTGTGTGTATGGGGGGGGGATTGTGTGTGTGTGTGGGTGGGGGATTGAGTGTGTGTGTGGGGGGATTGAGTGTGTGTGTGGGGGGATTGAGTGTGTGTGTGTGGGGATTGTGTGTGTGTGTGTGTGGGGGGGAGTGAGTGTGTGTGTGTGTGTGGGGGGGGGGGATTGTGTGTGTGTGTATGTGGTGTGTGTGTGTATGTGGTGATTGATTGAGAGAGAGAGAGTGTGTGTTGTAATGCAGTGGTGCGCAAACTGGGGGGGGGCAATAAGGTGCAAGATTTAGGGGGGCGCAGGCGACGTGCGGCGAAATCTGGGTGCACGGGCCGGCAGACGCTTTGCGCGGGAGGACGAAAAAGCTGTACGCGAGGGGCGGCCAATAAGATGTGCACGGGCGGGCAGCCGAAGATGTGTGCGGGTGGCTGAACAAGATAGTGCAGGTGGCGGCCTCGTGATGGTGTGTGCGCACGCGCAGGGGCTTCGGAGGTACGGGGAGGAGCACGCCCGAGCACGGTGAAGTCAAACGCCCCTCCCGGTGTCTGCCCTGCAATAGCGCTGTGTTCCTGCTCTCCTCCGCTGGCAACCTGCTTCGCTGCTATCCTCTGCGAGGGAAAGGGTCGGCTGCCACTGTATCAATCACACTATGAATGTACAGAAATAATAAAAAAAAGTGAAAACATTGAAAACGGAAAAAATAAATAAGGTAGAAACAAAAAGGGGGGGGAGATGGAAGGGAGGTAGCAAAGAGGTGGATGAATGCCCCCCAAAAGTATTGCCTTTGTGCACGTACGCTCTCCCAAGCTCAGCGCTTGGGGAGACAAACAAAATTGACTTTGAAGTGCGCTCAGCAGAAGTCAATGCACACACACAGCCACACACACACAGACACACACACACAGACACACACACACACACACACACACACATACAGCCACACACAGCCACACACACACACACACAAATAGCCCCGATCCACGCTTGCAAAATGATGCAGGACACCCTGCGCTCAGGCTTGGAGAGTTGGTGATGTCACCGCTCTCAGCGGCAGCGTGGACGCAGCCTAATTTTGCAAGCGCGAGCTGTTGAAATATGTAAGTATTTATAGACATATTTGGATTTATATTGTATACCGTTTAATAAAGGTTTTTTTTTTTTCATGTGATTTTGATTACGTCAGCCAGGGGGGGCCCGAGAAATTTTATGGATGAAAAGGGGGGCTCGGCATAAAAAGTTTGCTCACCCCTGCACTAAGCTGCGCTTTCAGCTCATAGACCTCACATTATAAACGTGTAATTATAGTCTCACCTTAATGTAGTGTAAAAGAAAATGATGTACAGATTTGGTCGCATCTATTAACGCAGGTTAACGGTGGCAGAACGTTAACGCAGCTCTATTTGAACAAATGGCACAGCGCTATATTTCTTAAATGGGTGCAATTTATTGCATTATTTGTGTAATCTTATCAGGTGGTACAGGCATACCCCGCATTCACGTACACAATGGGACCGGAGCATGTATGTAAAGTGAAAATGTACTTACAGTGAAGCACTCCCTTTTCCCCACTTATCGATGCATGTACTGTACTGCAATCATCATATACGCGCATAACTGATGTAAATAACGCATGTGTAGCAGTCTCTATAGTCTCCCCGCTTGCGCACAGCTTTGGTACAGGTAGGGAGCCGGTATTGCTGTTCAGGACGTGCTGACAGGCGCATGCGCGAGCTGGCGTTTGCCTATTGGGTGATATGTCCTTACTCGCGAGTGTACTTAAAGTGAGTGTCCTTAAACCGGGGTATGCTTGTACACTTGTACAGGAAATCCTAAAGTTGATGTCCCTGGGGCAGCTGAGGGATTTTCACCCATTCAGTCCTGGAGGGTCCTGCACCCCCCTCCTGCATTTCCTAATCATGTGTTCGCTCCTTAGGCCTCGGATATTTTATTTATTTATAAAATGTTTTACCAGGAAGGAAGCAATACTTGAAAATGAGGTAACTCTCAATGTATGTCCTGGGCACAGAGTTATGATGACAGATACATGGTAACAAATCCATAGTTACATTAAGTGAACATGGTATACATTATATACAAGACATTGCATGCACAGTTAGAGATAATATATATATTATAGGCGCATGTAACCGTTACAGACCAGATTAAAATGTGAGACAGCCTTCGTTTTGAAAGCACTTAGACTGATGGCATCTGCAAGAGTCTCTGGTAGGTTGTTCCAGTTTTGGGGTGCACGGTAAGGCCGTGATTATACCCGAAGCGGCGGAGCGCAGAACGTTGTGCGCCACCAAAACAAATAAAAGTTTTCCTATGAGCGCACACTAAGAATGGGTGACCAACGAGGCGGCCAAGTGCGCAAATTTTCGAACAGATCCAAGAATTTTATTTTCTGGAGCGATGGCCGCGTCATGTGAGCGGTTCAGCCAATGAGAGTGAACCACTCACGTGACATCATGGCCTCGCCTCCCGATGCCTCCTGCCTGCAGTGCAAGTTTCGGGCAGCGCATCGCACTGAGGTAGCGCGCGTGTCCCGCCGCCGGTGGTATAATGAAGGCCTATGAGGAGGAGCGGACGGATACTTTGTTGAACCTTAGGACCATGAGCAGTCTGTTGGAGTCTGATCTCAGATGATAAGTGCTACACGTGGTAGGGGTGAGGAGCTTGTTCAGATAGGTGGGTAGCTTGCCGAGAAAGTATTTCAAGGCAAGACAGGAAAGATGAACTTTGCGCCTAGACTCTAGTGATGACCAATCTAGTTCTTTGAGCATTTCGCAGTGATGTGTGTTGTCGTTGCATTGGAGGACAAAGCGACATTGAATTGTAGAGGGTATCAAGGTTGCTAAGGTGGGTTTGGGGTGCTGTGCCATATACTACAGTATGTCCCCATAGTCGATAATTTGCATTGGCTTCTGCTGTGTGATATAGTGCGTGTGCGACAGAGCACATAGCGCTGTGCGCGCCTGTCGCCTGAGCGATCTGTGGACTTTAGATCGCTCGTGACGGGGAGGCGTGGCCGTGACATCACTAGGCCTTCCCTAATGTCTCTCACGGGAGACCAGGAGATTTTACAATTATTTTTACCGGGATCATTCGCTAGGCAAACAAGGTGGTAAGAACAAAATGCAGTTTATTCGGGTAAACCCGCGTACAACACAATGAATACACAAAATACAGCTAAAAGCACACTTGCTGGGGGTGAAATCTAGGCTCTACTAGGTGCAGGGCGAATGCTTCGGTACGCTTAACCTGACCGGGATATACACCCGGGCTTTCTGGTCCACTTTTTGGCTTCAGTTCCTAGCCGCGACCGCTACGTTCCAAATGAGAACTTGAACTTCACGTCTGACTTAGTCTCTGCAGGGCAGACTTTTCCTAGCTTCAAAACCAAGCCGGTTGCTCTGGTATTCGTGACAGCAACTTTGAAAAGTCCGCCCTAGCTTCATCGACACAAGTCACTAGATCGTCTGGTTCTCTGACTGGGGTTTTCTCCTTACATACCCTCCACTGTTCTATGTTCAGCATGGAGGAAGGAGCGACCAATTGGAGCATGGGAAACCCTGCCGCCAACCGATAAGAATAGGGGCTCGTCCTTTGACTGACGCCAGAGGAGGGGACGGGCTAAGCCGGCTCGGGATGACCCGTGGGCGGGACATACGGATTGACCAATGGGAAAACGCGCCGACATTTTGCTGCTTCCCCTAGTCAACCCCTTGTCACCTACTGGGCAGACTCCACTGAGTCTGGCAGATCAGAGTGTCCTCCCCGCAGGGGGTCTCTGTTCTCCGGACCCAGTACTAAGCCCTGCCCTGGCCACTTCACACCCCGACACCTCTCAACATCCCTTCTCCTCTCCGATGTCTATGCAGATTTCCCGGCACCTATATGGATGCCTGAGCTGGCTGAATAGACATTTATAGTAAAAGCACATGTAACGGTATTTCTGGCCCGGCCTGACCCACCCAATCTCACATTGGCCCCTGTGGTCTAACCGGTCCCCATTACAGTGTGATAGTGTCTGGTGGTGCACCTGTTGGCAACAGGACTCCTGAGTCTCCCGCATGATGGTGTGTGGGGAGGACCCGTCCAGACAGGCAGCTGAGGTAGTGTGCGGAGTCCTACCTAGTTCCAGTGCAGCGCCTCCACCTCATCAGGGTCCCTTCGGTCACTTGGGGATGGTCCTGACGAGGAACTCCTCTGTGGTGCTCCTCTCTGTACATTCACTCCACACATGTACACGAGAGGGTTTGTGATTAAGAGCATCTTTATTGGTTGAGGTGGGCTAACTGCCCCTCGCAGTAGTTTCTCTAGCCAATCATTGTCCCTCAGTGCTTCCCTTTGAAAGGTGTAATTCTCCTTTAATAGGGATTCCCTATCCCAGCCGGGATGTCTTTACCCTGTGCCAGGTCCCTGGACACAGTCTTCCTGTTCAGCTACTATAACATAACTCTCGCAGACTATTCAGAACTCCTACAGAACTCAGGACTCAGATAGAACTAACTATTAGACACAGTGCTGTGCCTTATGTACACTCTGGAAGCTGACACACCTCTGACATCACTAACCATGGAATCAGAGCATGTGACCACTCCCATCCATACACAGGGCACCCCACCAGGGTGTGAGGGCAAACCTCCATAATTACTGCTGGCATGCCCACAACTTACCAGGCCTTACTGTCAGCAGGAGAGATGACTGTAGCCATTTTACATGACCGCTACACACAAATGAAATAAAACATACTTTAATACATAGGATAACTTGGGCAGACTCATAGCTGTAAGGGAAATAGGACTGGGATATCTGGGCTTGAAAATCAGGAGTCACTGGGCAGCCCTGGTGTAATTCAACCCACGTACTGGCAAATCATGCCTGCACGCCAGGGAGAATTAGGAGACTACTGATATCTTTGCCCCCCCAAACTCCTGCAAACAACATGATTGCATTTCTACCCAAATATCTCACCTAAAACTTACATATAGAACGTTTCATGAGTCTTAGGCTTAGGGAACATGAAAAGTGGAAACGAAGCAAAAGGAAAAAGCAGGCACTAATACTCCGGAAAGTAAAAAAAGGTTGAATGAAATCCAGGAGAGCGTGTGCCCATAAAGACTATTTTAATGGAAACCACAAAAAATATACAGCTACATTACGGGGTACACAAACCCCCACCAACGCGGCTCGAATTGCGTTGGTGGGGGTCTGTGTACCCCGTAATGTAGCTGTATTTTTTTTGTGGTTTCCATTAAAATAGTCTTTATGGGCACACGCTCTCCTGGATTTCATTCAACCTTTTTTTACTTTCCGGAGTATTAGTGCCTGCTTTTTCCTTTTGCTTCGTGTCAAATCATCCAGAAAAAACGGAAGCACGCCCCCTACTGTGAAAGAAGAAACCTGCACAGCCAAAAGGACATTACCAACTCTAACTGTGAGTTATTTTATCACAAGCACATTCTCCATTCTGACATTATATGCTGGGACACTTTATTGTGTGGCCCCTTACTACAGTGCTCGTGGGGGCCCTAGCCCACTAGTCAGATTACAATGGAGCAGTGATTAATACATGATTGTTCTGTGTCCTATGGATTGGCTATCCCTTAACCATTATCCAGGGGGTTTTCATTTCGGGAATCATTATATACATTTATTGAACGTTACAATTTTTGTACTACATATTTTGAGGCTTTTTTTCAGAGCACCACACATTTTTTCCATTTTTCTATGAAAAGTGGAAAGGCAGGGGACACTTTAACTTTCACATGTTATAATGCCTGGCCCCTGGCTTATGGTGCCAGGTAGCTGCCAGGGGCCCACCGTTCCAGTGGTAACCTTTATTGTATAGCCTGGTTACCCCCTTTATCGTATAGCCTGGCACCCCCTTTGGAGGGAAGTATTATGGGAAATGGGGGGGTCCCAGAGTTGAAATGAATGCGGTTCAGCTTGGGGAGACCCTCTGCTTCAATCCTGTTTTTAAAAAAATTATTTTTTATAAAAAGCGTTTGACTTGCTCCTTCAGAATACTGATTTTCATGTTCGGTTAAAGCCTTACTTCACAAATGTAGTAAAGTGCTTTAAAACATTTTTTTGATTTCAACCTTCCCCAGCGATCTCATCTGTCTATCTAAACCTTGTGTCGCCCTGCTCCTTACTTCCCTTCTCCTTTCCCACTCAACCTGTCTTCACCAACCTACTAACACTTCTCTACCTCCTTTGATACATAACCTACCAAGTCCTACTTCACGTCCCCCTTCACTCCACTTCCAGTCACCACTCCCACTATCTAACTTGCACATTTCTATAGCTTTCTGATTTCCTCACTTCTCCACATTTATTCTTCTTTCTTTATAGCTCCCTACTTCCTCTCCTCCTTGCTCTCCCCTCTACCACTTCCTTACTACTTGCTGCATCCCTACCCCACTTTAAATTCAAGTCTACTTCCTTACTCCTTCTTATAGTATTGTCTCCTTAAATGTCTCCACTTCGGCTTATTTCCTCTCATCTACTTGCTTTTATCCTCTTACTAACTCCCTCTCTATCACTCACCCTGCCCTTACTCGCTTAATGGTTCTGCCGCTACGGCGCTATACTAATTCCCTTCCCGTATGTCTTTCTATTCTTCCCAGACTCAAAATTCAAAAAGCCCGCGTCGGGCCGGTGAGGTGACTAATCCAGGCCTGCGCGGGTCATCCGGCGCATTCTGGACGCCTTGATGGGCTTACGGCTGTCCTTGGTCTTGCTGGTGACGTCATCTGATCGCGCCGGTGGGAGCTGGTTCCGCGCCACCTCCAAGATGGCGCCGCTCCTTTCAGGGCACAGCTGTGACGCATATCCGGGGGGCGGCCATTTTGGAAGACGTCTCTCACCAGTGCGGAGGTGCGTGCGCCCGCTCCTGTTTCCCGCTCACCGCTCTCTTCCTGCTCCTGCGGTTCACTGTGGATTCCCGCCTTCTAGAGCTGCTTCGCCATCTTGTGTCGGGGGCCGCCATCATCAGAAAGGTAGGCCGCAAATTTTCTCACCAGGGATTCAGTTTCAGCGCAGGTTGCTTGATCACTGGACATCTGTAGTTGGGGTGTCGGGGATCACCGCTCTTTCACTCGGGGGTGAGTTTCTTTATTTGGTGACAGCTTCACCGTGGCCGGGGACCAGACCTCAAGTAGGGGGACGAGAACTGGAGGAGAAGCAAAGAAACACAGGTTGCTGAGGCCATGACACCGAGGGATTAGCCTGATACACTACAGGGGTGAACAAAGCCGGGACAGACTCTGGTTATGCATAGTATATGTTAGGTTTTATTAATTCAAGCTCAGGAAGAGCGAGGCAGGAGTGGGGGGGAGTGACCTGCTTCAAAAATCCGCATGGGCCACGCACTAGGGGGGAGGAGGGTGGATCTCCTGGGCCCTAGTGAAGTCCTTTGGGACTGGACGCAAGGGTGAGTGAACTTCATCCCACGTTTCCTCCGGACGGTTGGAGAGGAGTCCAGCTTCCCAAAGACGGTGATCTCGTCAAGGAGGCGACGTCGCCGAGACAACGAGAATTCTACTGTCTTTTGTCTTGTCTAGTGTTTGTTGTGTCCCCCCAGGTGTACCCTCTTGTGTGCTCCCCCTTGTGTATTGCTGTAGGTGGTGAAGTGAGGTATTGCAGTTCGAGAAGAAGAGGAGGTCGGGATTCTGGTCCAGGTGCATCAATCAAGAACAGATATTGGCAGCAAAGTCATCTCATACTCTTAAATGAGTAAGGAACTCAGGCTAGTATCACATAACTTTAAGGGGTTTAACAGCCCGGTTAAACGCAGAATCGCCTTCCGAGATTATAAGCGTAAAGGGGCAGAAATTCTGTTTCTGCAAGAAACACACTTCTCTCAAGACAACTACCCCAAATTCCTGGATAAGGACTACCCGACATACTTTTTGTCTTCCGCGAAAGTCAAAAAAAAAGGGGTGGCCATACTAATTCATAAAAGAATACCGTTCGTACCCGATAGGACTTTCAAAGATAAAGAGGGCAGATTCCTCATAGTAAGAGGTGCAATCCAAGGGTTCCCAATTACTCTAGCAACAATATATGCCCCTAATGAGACGGCCCCAGGTTTTTTCTCTACCTTCTTTGGGAAACTCAACAAAGTGGCCAGAGGTAATATCATTGTCGCTGGAGACTTGAACAGGGCACTACGGGAGGACCTTGACAGATGTTCATCCACTAATATTACACACAGATCTGACATACTAACAATTAAAAAAGGGCTATGTGACTGCCAACTACTCGACATCTGGAGGGAACAACACCAGAGACTGAGAGAATACACCTTCTACTCACACCCACATGACACATATAGCAGGATAGATTACTTCCTTGTATCCAACAGAATGGTCCCTGGGGTCTCTCACACCGAGATCCATGATATTTCATGGTCAGACCATGCATCTATAGAGCTGCGGTGCACACTAATCCCACTAGACAGACCTAGAGCGAACTGGAAACTAAACGAAATCTTGCTGAAAAGCCCAGCCCTACAGGTGGAAATTGGGGAAAAGCTCACACAATACTTCGAGGAGAATGAGGGGAGTGTGGCTACGCACTCCAGACTGGGGGAGGCCCATAAGGCTACCCTCAGGGGGGTCATTATGTATCTGGCCGCTAAACGGAAAAGAGAGCGGGAAGGTAAAATTTTGAAGCTAGAGGAACAGCTAGCGGAGCTTTCCTCCCTACATAAGAACAATAAAAATGCCCACACGCTGACTCAAATACTAGCCACTAAAACTAGTCTTAACCTCCTCCTCTCCGCTCAAGCCGAGAAGGAATTGACCTGGTCCAAGCGGAAATTTTATGAAAAAGCTAACAAGCCTGATACACTACTTGCCAATAAGCTAAAAAACAAGCTTCCAAACTATCACATTCACGCAATTCGAAACCAAGATGGGGACCTTACCTCCATCCCAGCGAACATAGCAGGGGAATTCAAAAAGTATTACGAAATATTATACAATGGAGATAAGGTAACCCATAATCCGAAAACAAAGGAGGATTTACGGACCTTCTTAATAGAGGCACATTTACCCATTTTGAAGAGATGCGACAGGGAGGCACTCCAGTCGGACTTCACGATGGAGGAACTCTCTGGGGTCATCAAAGCACTAAAACCGGCTAAAGCCCCAGGGCCAGATGGCTTTTCGAACTTATATTACAAGAAATATTTAAAAATTCTAGCCCCCCACATGTTAAAGTTATTCAATGAAATCTTAGCAGGGGCCTCATTCCCAGCACAAATGCTCCAAGCCTCAATATCGGTGATCCATAAACCCGGAAAGGACCCGGCAGACTGTAAGAGCTACCGGCCCATTTCACTGATTAACTCGGACCTCAAAATATACTCTAAACTCATAGCCAACAGGGTGGGTAGTGTTCTTCCCGGGTTAATTCACACGGATCAAGTAGGGTTTATCGGAGGTAGACAAGCGGCAGATAACACCAGGAGAATTATTGACCTAATTGATCTGGCCCAAAAAGAAAAAATTCACTCCATGGTGTTAAGTCTGGACGCTGAAAAAGCCTTCGATAGAATAGATTGGCCCTACCTATCGGAAACACTGAGAGCATTTGGCTTTGAGGGACGCCTCCTGCAGGCCATCCTGGCGTTGTATAAAAACCCAACAGCAAGAGTGAGATATCAAGGTTTCCCCTCAGAACAGTTTGAAATCAAAAGCGGAACACGTCAAGGATGCCCGCTGTCGCCACTACTGTTCGCCTTATGTATAGAGCCTTTGGCGGCACACATCAGAAATAACCCAGATATCTCTGGTATCCCTGTGGGAGACCAAATGCACAAAGCCGCGCTTTATGCGGACGATGTCATTCTCACAATAGCCAAATCTCTCACATCTCTCCCAAATGTATTCAACATACTGGGCAAATTTAACCAAATTTCGGGATTTAAGATCAATCAGTCTAAATCAGAAGCCCTCAATATTAATCTACCAAAAGAAGTCGAAAAACTGATTGGCCTCAATTTTCAGTTCAAATGGCAACCCTCCGCTATCAAATATTTAGGGGTTTATCTCACAAGGGAGTACAAAACTTTATATAAAGCAAATTTCCCCAAGATCATAAAGACGCTGGGGGAGGATCTCCGAACCTGGATGAAGGGGAGCATCTCATGGATTGGGAGGATACATAGCGTGAAAATGAATCTCCTCCCAAAGATGCTATATCTTTTCCAGAGTCTCCCTATCCCTTTGGTGCAGGCGGACATCCTCTCCCTCTAGTCAAAATTTATGAAATTTATTTGGAACGGGAAAAACCCAAGAATTGCTAAAGGAATATTAAAACGTCCCACATCATGCGGAGGGTGAGCGGTGCCAATGGTGCCAATGGCACACAGACCCAAGCCTACGGAGATGGGTTGAGTTGGAGAAGAGATGCTGTGCACCAAGTGAAATCCGAAATTTAATCTGGCTACCCAGAGAAGGGGTACGCAAGATGAACAATCCTCTGCAGACCATGGTCAATTCATTAAAAGTTTGGGAGGCCACGAAATTCAAATGTAATTTGACTACCAAAACATCATTAATGACACCAATAGTGGGCAACCCAGACTTCGCTCCGGGCCTGAATAGCAAAAATTTCTTGATATGGACTCAGAAGGGGTTCTCCCGTCTAAAAGATCTGGAGGGCATAACGACCATACAAACATTTGACCAAATTAAATCCTCAAGAATATCCCAAACAGCAAATTTTTTAGGTACCTCCAGATCAGAGATTTCTACAATAAAACGCCAATTCGACCGGCGCGAACAAATTTTGAGCAGCTGTGTTCCAGAGATACGGACACAAGGGGACTCACATCTAGAATGTACAGGGAAGTGATCTGCCAGAAGTCGCCCAATGACAATAGACTGAGTTACATGAGACACTGGGAATCAGACCTAGGTGAGACTTTAGAGGACGACGAATGGGACAGAATTATACAGGCGACGGCGAAAAGCTCAATCTGCACCACATTAAAGGAGAACGCATATAAAGTCCTTATGACGTGGTATTACACTCCGACGCGCTTAGCGAAATTTGTAAAAGGCTACTCCCCTCTCTGCCCTAAACAGTGTGGGGAAGCAGCAGACCTCCGACATATGCTGTGGTCTTGCACTAAGGGGGCCCCTATTTGGGAACAAATCAGAGATTGGATTCAGCGGATTCTCGATTTGGAGATCCCCCTGGACCCGTGGCTGTTCCTATTGGGCATGCGGATCCAGGGTCTGTCAAATGCGTCGCATAAATTAATCGCGCATTTTGCTACAGCCACAAGATGTGAGATCGCAGCATTATGGAAACAGCAGGAGATACCAATTATCCCTAAGATCAAAAACAGAATTTGGCATGTCTGCCGGATGGAACAATTAACGAGTTTAGTTAATGACTCCGGCACAAATTTTCTAAAGGTCTGGGATCCATGTTTGACCCAGGTAGACATCCCAGGAGTGGACGCCACCTCAATCTTGCACTAATTAAACTAGGTGCGTTCTCCTTTAAGGGCAGATTAGACAACACGACTCAGCGACGCACAGTTAGACTTCCAAATAATTGTTTACTAAGTCTTTAGATGCAGCTGTGCATGACCAGTCCATTAAGGCTTTTTCCTCATATTAGAGAGTCTACATACAGAAGGTCATTATTGCTCAGAGGGAAGAACGTAACATTTCTGAATACTTCACATCTGGAGTGGTCACCAGTCCTTCCAAGACATTGACCCCAAAACACATCTGCAACATTCATTAAGATCCTGCTTTGAACCCAATCATATTGGTCTGGCATGCATTAAAGCATCATTCGCACAAATCTGATTCCACCACCTCAGAGGACTTTGAGTACGATTGGATTCCGGACCAACAATCCTCTCTACCAAGATCTTTGGACTTCATTTTTCTGTCAGGTTTATATACCAGATAGTGCGCCAAGGACTATTTCTGTTTTCTTTCATTATTTGTTTTATTTTTGTTTTTAAGCTATAAAAAATGTTAGTTGGAAAAAGACTTTTAGATGGGTGACATTGGACGTGATGTCACTTTACTCAATCATAGATCACGAGCAAGGGATTCGAGCAGTGGAATTTTTTCTTGATGCTTCTACATTGTCCATTTCATTACGTGCCTTTCTTTTGGATTCTATTATGTTTCTGCTCACCCATAATTATTTTTCTTTTGATGCACAATTTTATCTTCAGACACGGGGTACTGCTATGGGGACGTCATTTGCCCCCTCTTATGCTAATTTGTTTATGGGTCTTTGGGAATCCACACACATTTTCGGTGCTGATAATTCTTTTCGTCATCAGATTATTTTCTATAAACGGTATATTGACGATTTGATTATGATTTGGGATGGGGATTTATTATCACTGCATGCCTTTATTCATACACTTAATACTAATTCTTTAAATCTTAAATTTACTTATGAAGAACACATGAATCACATCAATTATTTAGACATTACTTTATTTATTGACACGACAGGCACTATTCAAACGGACATTTTTAGAAAGCCTCATTCACGTAATACTTTATTGGAAGCAGACAGCAGTCATTCTAAATCATTCATTCGAAGTATACCCAAGGCTGAATTCCTTCGACTAAGACGGCTTTGTTCAAATGACGATTTATTTGAGCATCAAGCAGAGGAATTAAAAACTCGATTTGCTCAAAGAAAATATAATCACACTGATATTGAAGCAGCATATCTGTGTGTCAAATCTACAAACAGGATCGATTTGTTATCGAACTCGTCTGTGAAGTTCAAGAAGAAACATGAATTGGATAGAGTGACGTCTGCTCTATTTGTCACCCAGTTTAGTCGCCAGGCTGAACAGATTCGTTCTATCATTTATAAACATTGGGGGACCCTCACTCTTGATAAGGACCTACATAGTTCAGTTAACCAGGGTCCAGCCATTACTTTTAGGAAATCCAAATCCTTATCTGACTATCTTTCTCCAAGATTGTTTGACTCTAAGAAGTCTAACAAATCTGTTAAAATAAAAGGTTTTTTTTTAAATGTGGAAAATGTTGCGTTTGCTGCTATGCGAAACCAATTACGTCTATTAAGACTATTTATTCTAAAAAGAACTATAGGATCCCATCCTTTATTAATTGTGACTCACAATTTGTCATATACTTTCTTACCTGTGGCTGTGGCCAAGGGTACGTGGGCCGCACTATACGCCCTGTTAAAAACAGAATCATGGAGCATATACGTTCCATTAAAAGAAAAGATTTAATGTTACCAGTTTCAAAACATTTTACTGACTGTCCTTCAGGAGGTCTATCAAATGTTCATTTTTCTGCTGTAGAACTGGTGCCCATGCCCATGAGAGGGGGTGATAGATTAAAGCTCCTCAACCAGCGGGAGATGTTTTGGATCCATTCTTTGGATACATTATCCCCTGCAGGAATTAATACAGAATGGGATCTAGAAAAGGTGAAGGGAAACACAAAATGGATGTGCCCCCTAAAAGAATTCACTTAAATGCACACCATAACAGTGTAAAAATTAACTTTTAATAAATTTACGTAAAACATATATTACCAAAGTAATGTGTAATGTGAATTAAAAATATATTAAATCAACGCTATCAGGCAACCTTGTCGTCAGTTATAAGTTCATACTATCCCATTTAACCACTTAATAATGGTGGGATATGGAGGACACAGATTGCTAGGAGTCAGGGTGTTAACCCCTCTGGAGCAACGGTGAGACCCAATAATGGAAGTGTATAGATGTACACAAGTGAGTGGCCAATGGGTTAAATGTCCAGCTACCTTGCTAGATCAGCCAGCACTGCGCACTATAATGGAGACTTTAGTGTGTTAAAATAAGAGTGCTAGAGTGATAAAGCTGGCAAATGCAGTGATAATGGTAGTACATACACTGCTTGTCCGGGATGGGAAGGGAGCGAAGATAGCAGGGATACACCATGAAAAATAAAAAATAAATGCATACAATAGTGTAATAAGTTCTTTTCAATCTGGATAAAACATGTATGTCTTGGCTCTATAGCAATGCCTACTTACAGCAGGTCAAAAGGTAAAAAGCATTGATCTACACAGCAGGTAGAAAGGTGTCAGGATCTTCAGGAACAACAGCCCAGGTTTACAGCATAAGAAATCAGCACCTCAGCTCAGACGTCAGTAGATGTGAGTGGATCAGAGACATGCAAAAGAAAGGCAGACCATAGTGTCGATCGTGCATAAAATTTATATAAACAAACAACAAATTTTAGGAATTGTACTCACATTGTGTACATAATCATAGTTCACATAAGGCTTTACTTGAGGCAAATGGAGTGCTGGTTCAGTGTGGAGCAGCTCACCGGAGATCTTCTCCTTAGACTCACAACAGACCGGGTGGGAGATGGCGTCTGACGTCACATCCGCTGTTGGGGTGACGGCATCCGGTCTTGGAGGCAAACGGTGGGGGAACTCAGCAACTCTGAAGCCTTCAGTAGAAAGAGCAGCTGCAGCAATGAAAGTGGCTCTACGCGTTTCGTCGTACTAGACAACTTCCTCAGGAGCATTCATTGAGGAGAAGATCCCCGGTGAGCTGCTCCACACTGAACCAGCACTCCATTTGCCTCAAGTAAAGCCTTATGTGAACTATGATTATGTACACAATGTGAGTACAATTCCTAAAATTTGTTGTTTGTTTATATAAATTTTATGCACGATCGACACTATGGTCTGCCTTTCTTTTGCATGTCTCTGATCCACTCACATCTACTGACGTCTGAGCTGTGGTGCTGATTTCTTATGCTGTAAACCTGGGCTGTTGTTCCTGAAGATCCTGACACCTTTCTACCTGCTGTGTAGATCAATGCTTTTTACCTTTTGACCTGCTGTAAGTAGGCATTGCTATAGAGCCAAGACATACATGTTTTATCCAGATTGAAAAGAACTTATTACACTATTGTATGCATTTATTTTTTATTTTTCATGGTGTATCCCTGCTATCTTCGCTCCCTTCCCATCCCGGACAAGCTACTATTGAAAGGAATCTGTACACATTCCTGGAAGGTTGAGAATTTGATCAGTGATCACCTTGACACATTTTATTTTGAATTTTAATTTTGTGCACTATTTTATCACAGATTGGGTGTGGTTAGCGCCGGTAACAAATCACTTTAAGTTCACTTAGTACATACACTGCAGCATAGACCTGCCAGACACGGCAGTGCTGTGCAAGGAAAGCAGGCACACTCACTATAAAATTAAAGGATTAAATAAATAACTAACTAATGGGATCAACACAGTTAGAGCAAGGAGACTGCTGACACTACATTAAAACAGCTCCAAGTAGGAGACTGACAACATTGCGCGTCCAACGCGCGTTTCCCTCCAGCAAAGGAGCTTCTTCAGGGACAAATTTTAAATCTAAAACATTTTTCATGAACATTTTGTATGAGTATTCTTGCTATGCTTCCGTCTCACGATGATAATAATGATTGTCTGTTTATTAAGTTATTTATTATTGTCATTTTTTTCTGCTTTCTAGTGATCAAATAAGATATATATTTATTAATGAATTCAATTGTCCTACATTTTCTTTTGGCATCTATTCTTCTTTATTATTTATTATTTGTTTTCCTTTTTCTAACTATATATTTACTTTTTTCTAGAATAATATTGTGTTTTACATATGTCCTTTAAACCATATCTATTGTGTCTAGGCGTTTGATGATATACCATTCATATGCCATCTTATGATATTAAAATTAACAAATCAATGGGTTAAATATACATTGAATATTCACTATAGATTTGGACATGTGTATGTTTATGTTTCCACAGTTGATATATATGTGTTATTGATATTTCTTTTGTATGTGATTGGTCTTTTTTATTAATTTTTTACCTGTTTATTCCCTCTATGTGGATCTCTTCCCTCTGAGCATTACGCCCCTTTCCTGTGTTTCATTTCACAGGGAATTTGTTTCCTGGGGGTTTGTGTTTACCTGGACACAGGTGGGCGGTGCTTTTGAGGGTGTAAACCATATAAGAGTTTGATTAAGACCAGTGAAACTACTCTTTGATAAAGCGCACCATGCGAGAGGTTTCTCTTTTTAATTAGTTATGTCCCAATAAATAATTTGTTATTTTTTCTATTAGCTTCCAGTTCTCGTTTTTTCATAGTTGTGATCCAAGTCTTTTCCTTCCTGCTTACTACGTACAGTCAAGCTGGTGGTTTTATTAAATCTACCAGTCTTAAACACTGGCATATTCTGCAAAATGATGATATATTATCTGAAAGTTGCTGTGTACCACCAATGGTGGCATTCAAAAGAGGGAGGAATCTGGCGGATAGCCTGATACATGCAGATAATGAGGGTAACTACAGAACTCCTCATTTTCTGGAGGGTGGCAGACCGGGTAACTTTAGATGCATGAGCTGCTCGGTCTGTAACAGTCTGACTACCGGTAGTCAATTCAGTCACCCCCCAAAGCGGGAGAATCATAAAAATTAAAAATAGACGCCCCACAGCGTGTGCTCCGCTGCTACAGAGACTGGAACAGTGAAAGACATTATTGCTTGGCACGGCGAATTGGCTGTACTGCTGTTCAGCTGAACTGGAGACCTCCTAAGTACTACCTTGAGGCTGAGGGCTGTACTAACAGCTAACCGATTGGAAGACCACCCAGGCCCTACCCCCGAGGCTGAGGGATTGAGAAGGAGAGAGCCACGACATCTCTATTGGCGTCCGTTGGTGCTTGGGTAACATTAACCCTGAAATGATTGTTTTTTCTATCTAAATGTACGCTTAATACTCACCTTTATTTTGTGGTTACTAATATAATTTTTAATGCACTATGAGCGTTGTGCGCTGTATTTTTTTGTATTTCTGTTTGCTATTAGGGGGTATTTGAGCCATCCCTGGTGCCACAGCTGCAGACGTTCCATATACTCTACGTGTTTAAAGGTCACCTCTTTTTGTACATCACTATATCACCTCACTTTTATTGATTGTAGTAGCGCACTATATCTTTTCACATTTTCTCACTCCAGATAGGGAGACTTTCTTATTGAGACGTGAAGCATTCTGGATACATGCTTTAAATACCAGCAACGGTATGGGTCTTAATGAGCAACAGAATTTAAAATGCTTCCTTAATAGAAGGTAATTTTTTGTCTTTCTACAGGCATATTTGATCTTGCACCATCCATGGACTCTGCACTTACCTATTGGGAAAATTATCCTTTTTGTGTGGTTTTTTTCCCTTCCCTCCCCCCCCCCCCCCCCTGGCTGTGTGTACCCATTTCTGACTAGGTATACACACTAGTATATTCTAAATACTGATGTACTGCATATTCTTATGTGGCATTTCACGGTAACTTTGCAGGATTATACTGATGTCATCAGCAGTATACAGTCACATGTTTTTAATAGTATATTGCTGTATTAGTTTTGTGCACATATGCTTTATGAATATTTTGGTGTGTGGTTTATTTACACTTTCAGGGTGATTTATAGGAGTGTGTCACTCCTCCCTGCTCTGACACTGATCCCATGGCGACGGATACATCTTTGTCCAGCCCTGTGAGTACAGTCTTGATTGGTGCACACCCCCCCTTCCCCCCGACGGGCGGGTCACGCTGACGTCATCATGGGGGAGTGTTCAGTCTGGGGAGAGGTGTGGCTGTGGCTGCATTCCTCCAAGACAGCTCTATGCTGTATTGCCAGGGATTTAGACCTAGACGTCTGACGTCACTAGGGGGCGCCATATGGTAGCTCTGACATCACTAGGGGGCGCCATATGGTAGCTCTGACGTCACTAGGGGGCGTCAACATCCTGGTTATGTGGCAGAGCGGGGAGAGTATCAGGGGGGTGGTATATATTGTGACTGTTTTCTTGTGTTTGGTAGCCTTCACCTTGAGAAAGGCAGTATTAGACTGCCGAAACGTTGGACTTTATGGCATATTAAACCTCCTTTGAGTAAGACCGTGTGCCTGCTTCTTCTTCTTTGTCCGGCTACAGGAAGGGTCAGGAGACAGGGAGGACAGAGGCAGGAGAAACCCATCTGACTCCGGCCTTGCCTGTCCCTACGAATACAAACATACAACCCCTCACTGAATAACATAGCCCTAATCCCATGTAATAATCCTGGGTGTAAACAAAATAATGGTTTTATGAATATTGTAATGGTTTATTAGGGACCTAGGAGGTGGCTTGTGGTGCTGTTATGTGTATTTTTGTTTATTGTGGGTAGTGGGGGTGGATGAACGGGGTATTGGCCCCAAGGATGGGTGTTTAGGCCTACCGGGTGGGGGGGGGGTAGCGGGAGGGGTTAACCCCTTCATTACCTTAGCGGTATTAACCACAAAGTTAAAGAAGAGGTTAAGTCATCCTGCAACCCCCTGGCAAGGCCTAAACACCCACCCAGGGCCAAATACCACCTTCACCCACCCCCGCTACCCACAATAAGCCTGGCACGGGTGTATAACCCCTTCATTGCCTTGGCGGTAATGAAGTTGCCTGTAAATGCATTTTTTATGCATCGGATTCATGCCGGGGGTCTCTGGTGCTGATATTAATGGATATCAGCTCTGGGACACATGCATGTTATTTTCATCGCAGCTTCACCCCACCTTCTTGCCAACTTTTGTGGCGGGACAATTTGGAGAAGAAACAGCAATTTTAAAGTGGCGATCAGCCGCAATAAGCTGATCAGGGCTTATAGAATTGAGCGTGTTTGAAAAACTGGCGATCAGTGCTGAAAAGTGGCTTATCACCGCGCGTCTGCCGATTTTATTTATTTATTTATTTTCCGGCAAAAAAACCCCGGTTATTTTTGCTCTAATCGCCAGCTTCTCTGGGCTTTCTGAATCGCTGTAGGCTTTTTTGGCTATAAACTGGTGATAAGTGGCTTATCGCTGCTTACTGCATGAGGGCCTTAGGGAGGATTTGTTCCTGTAAAGTACACCTAGTTTGGCATAGGATTTGGATGTCAGGGTATCAATGTGCATCCCAAATGTTAAATGGGAGTTGAACTATATGCCCAGATATTTCAAACAAGTAACAGGGGCTAGGATGGTATCAGAGCTGGTTTTTATCTGAAGCTCTGTCATTGGCAGCTTTAGCAATTTAGCTCTGGTCCCAAATACCATTGTTACAGTCTTGTCAGTGTTTAAAATCAGTTTGTTTTGGGAAATCCAGTTTCAAGTCTCAAAAAATCAGATTGAAGTATGTGTTCAAGGTCAGAGAGGCGAGGGCTGCGTGCATATAGGATCAGATCCAAGGCCTCTCACAATAACCTGTTAGGAATATTATTTTCTCATCTATCCGACATAAGTATAAAATATACTCTACCAAGACCCCTAATACAGAGTTACCCACCTTATACGGGAGCAGCTGCCAGACGAGTACAGTAAATGTATCTTATTTCTTTTACCACTGGAGGGCAGCGTGGAGTTGCAAGGAGTGGCGCCCGTAAGGACGACGTGCCAGTTAGGCGGAAGGAGACGCGCACACACTTTTATGTGAAACGGATATTTTTGGGGAGGGATTTAGTAGTCTGAGTGAGAAAATTGATATTTTGTCACAATGGAAAAATGGAAAAATTAACCATTTAAATATGCACAGATTTTATCCCACGTTTGGAAATTAGGGATGTTGCCTAAAAGTCTGAGAATGCATTAAGTGCCACCCACGGGCTTTAATGAAGCAGCATTTGTGGGATAAAGGGAACAGCATCCTGTATAAAGGTATTTTGGGCTCGATATAAATAATTGAAGCCAAAAACTAATATTAAGTAAATTGAGAATGGAAAAATATTCAGCACAAACGTACAGAATGTGATATTCTGAGAGATCTTACAGATGTTATCAAATCCCACAATGAATATATAGAAAATGTCTGTATAGAACGAGTCAAATAAGAATATGCCAATAAAACGTTTAATTGGGAGATACAGGGGCCACAATTCAGGTCAGTTAGCTGGAAGAAGGGAAGCCGGTCAGCCAGAAGAGCAGGTCCTCCGGTCAGCCAGAAGAGCAGGTCAGCCGGTCAGCTCTGAGATCAGCATTACTTACACTGGCGACACACTTTATTCGAGCTTGGCTAGTCCCACGAATACGGGTATACCCGGGTGTATTGAGGTTTGTGACTGTTTTCTGCCCGAGTACATTGAGTTATTTTTCAGGCAGGGATTGAAGCATTTTATTCCCGCTGGCTGCAATACTGCACAGTATATATATATATACACTGCATTACAATTCATGAATTTATGCCATCTGGTAGACACGCGAAGCATTGCAGCCTATTAAATCCTAATCATCCTCATTTAACAGATCAGCCGCCCATCAGCCAGGCATGAACCCAGGCTGGGAAGGCAAATACAACGGGGCTTGTCAGAGGTGAGGAGCGGCGCATTCCAGGTATCTGCCAGGTACATACCGGGTATTTGCTCGAATAAAGTGTGTCGGTGCAGTATATCCCCTAAACGTTGTCCCCTGCATGTAATGCGCAGAACAGCCTGCACTGCATATACTGTACATGAGATACTTAACCCTTTCTTTTCGCTCGACTCTAATCTGAATGATTTGCTAATTGGTTTGTAATTAGAGAGATATTTGTAGCAGAATCCCATGTATGTTCTTTTTACCTTTTTAGATACCGTTTTGTGTAATAAAAGATATGAGATCAGAGGGGCTTCCTGTTTGCACTCGTGTTTTGGCAGAAGTGTATATGTGACCCTATAAATCTCCCTCACACCCGGCTTGGCAGCGTGACACTAGTGCAATGACCTGGGGAAGAATCACTGAGCTGTTAGCAATAGATACAACGGATAGAAAAGACACTACACATAGGTTGGATTAAAGAGAGTATTTTATTGAAATAATGAATCTCTTTGCTGGTAGGGGCCTGCAGCACATTGCAGAGCAATATAGTAACACGCAGAGCAATGCACTGCAGGCCCCTCCGGCAGCAAAGGAGTGAAGACCAATGCAGGGTGTATAAAGATCTCACTGATAATTCATGCACAAAGGGCAATTTGTTGCTGTGATCCAGAGGAAGGCGAAACATAACCCCTGCTGTGCAATGGGGGAAAAAAATTCCTTCCTGACCCCATTAAATGGCGATCGGAGGGTCCCTGGATCACTGCGCAGTGAGATCAGATGGAGCAGCACAGATCAGCGTTGTTATACACAGGGGCACACTCAGTATATAGAGATGTGGGTGATGGGGCCCTTGTGCCCCTGTGTATAACTCACCTGCTCCCCCATCCCCCTGCATATCTATCCCATTCACCCCTTTTCCTCCCGCATACCTCGCAGGGCCGGCCGGCCATTAGGCGGTCGCCTAGCGCGCAAAGGTCCTAGGGGCGCATTAATAATCATTATTATTTTTTTTCTTATTATTTCTAATTTATTTATCTTTTTTTTTAAATTATTATTCTTTTTTTTTATCCAGTATTTTGGCGCCCTTTTGTTTTTATTTTGCGTCGCGCTGGGGTGCGGTCGCACCCCCTGCAGTCCCGATAGCTACGCCACTGTTTATTTTATTATTTTATTTATCTTGTTATTTTTTATACAACTGGGGCACAAATTTTAAGTTTCGCCTCGGGCGCATGAAACCCGTGCTCCGGCCCTGCTCCTTGTTCTCTCTCACCCTCTCACGCCCAATATCCCTATCTCCCTCTAGTACCTGCCCCTCCCGCAGCCTTCCTGATCTTATCTGCCTCTCCTGCGGTCAAACCAACTTCTCAGGGCCCCTAGAATACCCCTGTATCTACGCCCTGGCTCCTCTGCTACCTGCTCCCGGCTTCTTCTCCGCCTAAAAAAGGTGAAGCAGCAGATCTGTCCGCACCTCTCGTATTCTCCTACCTGCTCCTGGGGTCTTCTCCTCCGCCTAAAAAAGGTGAAGCAGCAGATCCGGCCACACCTGTCGTATGCTCCTTGGTCATCGTACACCACGTCTGCCTCCTCGGCCGCCTTGTAGCCCACCTCATTGTTCCACTTGACGCCCGCTTTTTCGTATGCCTCGTCGTCCGCCTCGTAGCCCGCCTCGTCGTCTGGTGGCACAAAGGGCACCACCTTCGTGCGTGTCCTGACCTGCAGGAGACATGAAGTGTTTGTAACCAGGGACAGTGATACTCTGTATCGCAAGAGCTCCTGTGCCACTTATACCCCCTCCGCAATACCACGTTATACCGCCCTCCACAGGGCAAATACCCGTTATACCCACCTCCCCAGGCCCAGTACCCAGTTATACAACCCTCCCAAGGCCCAGTACCCTGTTATACACCCCTCCCAAGGCCCAGTACCCTGTTATACGCCCCTCCCCAGGCCCAGTACCCTGTTATACACCCCTCCCCAGGCCCAGTACCCTGTTATACACCCCTCCCAAGGCCCAGTACCCTGTTATACACCCCTCCCCAGGCCCAGTACCTGTTATACCCACCTCACCAGGCCCAGTACCCGTTATACCCACCTCACCAGGCCCAGTACCCATTATGTACCCCTCCCCAGAAGGTCATATTTCTATTTATCAAAAATACATTGAGTAACCTCTGGTTTTCAGGCATGTCCTAGGGGAGTTATCACAGAGACACAGAAACGTCGCTGAGTTTGGTGAGTAACTCCCTTAACCTCTCAGCAGTTGAATTCCCCATTAGGCGCTTAACACGTTAAAAACAAGCGTTGCTATTTCTCTGCATGAAGTTGCAGGTAATTGGAAGAGTTACACAGTGACGGCTATTTCATCACTCACCTTCTTCTCCCGAAACGGTCTTTTCTGTCTTATTTCCGGCTTCACATCGGATATCCATATCCATTCTTGGCCTCTGATCTGTATGCAAGACAATGCTTTAAGACAGGGTTGCGCAACCTTTTTCCCTGCTCCCCCCTCCCCCCTCCCCACCTTGTCTCCGACGTTCTGATGTAACGACGTCATGTGATATCACGTTGCTATGGCAATGCCACATCATGTGACGCCACGTTGCTGTCGCCAGAAGCCGCCGGAGACAAGGAAAGGGAACTTACAGAGGACTTGCGCGCGATTTCCGGCATTTAATTTAAATGCTGTGGGGAAGAGCGAGGGGCCACTGTAAGCGCCGAGCCCCTCCTCCCAAGAAAATGTCGCGCCCCTCGATTTGCACACCCCTGCTTTAAGAGATATTCTGGGACCCTCCAACTCCTCCATCGGACCCTTCCTCATACTCATATTGACTGACCTTGCAGTGCTCTGCCCTGACTTGCACTGACCTGCTATGATGCCTCTCAAAATACCATGCTAACTCATTCTGAACATACATGTGTCCTTTCTACATGTTACTCAGCTTGTATGGGCCACAGACAGCTTTCCCGGGGTCCAGGACTAGTTTCCACCGGGGACCCTCACCCATGGGTCGGCGACCTTGCGAGAACCCACCCCCCCCCCAACCTGTTTTCTCTTGCACTGCCATAGACTACAACATTTCGGCCTGCTGGTCTTTTTCAGGTAAAGTGGCTAAACCCACTAAATCCAGCAAAGAAAGGCCAGCAGCCAAAACATTGTAGTCTGTGGCACAATAAATTATCTTTTTTTATTCAAATCTGTGTGCCCTTTTCCATCAATCTTATTGTATACATTGGACGAAATGCCGGTCTTCCCTGAGACTAAGGGGCACTGGTAAAAGTATCACTAATTGGTTTTTTTGGTATGCAGCAAATCCCCATCATTTTTGCGTTCTCTTGCTCTGCCCCAATCTGACACACCACCTTGCTCTCTCACCCCCCTCTTACACTCCCCCATCACCCGTTCCTTCCCCAAAGGTTGTCCTTTAATCAGATCTTACCCAAATTGTCTCCATCTCCCTTGGAAATGTTCTGTCTTTAAGCTGTGTGGCTCCTCTTGATCCGAACTTTCTTAGCTGACCCCTTTAGGTTTCGGCTCCGAGGGTCTAAAAAATAAGCGACTCCGAAAAGATGTGAAATATGCACAAGGGTCCTAAAATATTTATCTAATGGGGCTCTGAGGGGGAGACTTAAATACTAGTTAATATAATCTATTTAACTAACAAATATGATCTATTAAACTAAGAAATATAATGTATCAAACTAAATAAATATCTATTAAACTAATAAATAGAATCTATTGTACTAAGAAATATAATCTATTCAACTAAATAAATATAATCTATTTAAAAACAATACAATAAAAAGCTGGAGAAATGATACGTCAACCAAGCCACAGATGTGATGCCAATGAGCGTTGAACTCCTTGCAGATCCACCGTCAGCTGGTTGTGGCAGAAAGTGGTGACATGCAGTAGAACAGAGTGGTTGAGCTGTAACCACGGCAGTCAGGTCAGAAATCAACACAATATTTTTTGAAATTTAGAATGAGAATGTTCAATATGTCACATTCTGGGCTCAGACCCTGAGCCCTGTCACATGTTAGCAGCTTGTGATAATAGAAGATATCCATATACTGGGATGTGATAAGAGACATGAAGGTCATTTTATACTGGGTCCCATAACCTGCTTTATATGAAGTATCATTTTACACTAATTAGTAGAGATGCTACATTTTGAAAAATAGCGCTTTTGGCGACATTGTTCATTTTCTCTACAAATGATAAATGAAAAAGTTGGATAAAACGTTATATGTGTGTGTGCGCGTGCAATATATATATATATACACATATACATACATACACATATAGTATGTTTATATATATATATCATACTATATGTATATATATTGTCTGTTTTATACACACATACACGTGTGTGTATATGTATGTGTGTGTGTGTGTGTATATATGTGTGTGCGTGTGTATATATATGGTATAACCCAGAGGTGCGCAAAGTGGAGGGCGGGAGATTTTTCGGGGGGGGGGGGGGGAGGCGCACGGGCGGTTGCAGAGGCCCCGCGCACTTCCTCGAGGCATTAAAATTAAATGCCGGGGGATCGCGTGAGGCCTCTGCAATGCTATTACTTACCTTGACTCTGCCGGCGTCACTCGTGTCCATGGCAACGCGGTGTTAAATTACGCCGCGGGGTCATGTGACGTCACCCTCGTCAAATGCCGCTGCCGGTCACGTGACGCCGCATCAAGGTAAAGGAGGGGGTGGGGGCGCGAGCTCCCCTGGTATAACCAATAAATAATATAGCTGATATAGCAATTTGGTTGTGGCTAGAGAAAGATTATAGTGGCAGTGAGAATTAGTGGCCAGAATTAATAACTAAAAAGTAGCTGTAATAAAATAATAATAAACACTATGCCTAAACACAATAACAGTCCAGAAACTTAGCTCTAATAGCTATGTTATAACTCAATCATAAAAGGATCCAATTCGGGCATCCTCTGGAGTCCTGGCAGCTCTCTTCGGGGAAACAACCACCTCCTCGATAGATACCTAAACAAAAAAAAAGAAGAGAAAGCGCCCGCTCCATGTGTAAATTCGGTTTAACAATTTCATTTCCTGGACAAGATAAAAATAACAAACTCACAAACATCCGTTTGGTAAAAGCGTTGTATGAGACAGGCTCGTGCTCCGTGGTAATCCGGTGGTCAATCCGGTGGTCAATCCGCAGCTCCAGACTTTGGACGATGACCGGGAAACTCGATAGGCTGCGCCCCTTGCAGTGTGGTCCTCTGGCAATCTGTAGTATGCAGTTGTGATTCCACTCTGTAATTCCGGTGTCTCGCCTTGTTCGCGTACCAACTTCCCTTCCGGCGTCAAGACGGATAGTGTGGCAATAGCAACGAGAAGAATATACCTACGTGTTTCTTCAGCACACGGCTGATTTCATCAGAGGATAATGCTACAACTCAGTCGTAATGGTTTTATAGTCCTACAGTCCAATTGGTAATGGCATAATAGATCACATATGTTACTGATTTTAGATAATAATAGATTCTTGTATGACACACACACACGAACACATATACATATATATATATATATATATATATATGTATATATATATACATACACACACACATATATATATTTACACACACATACATATATTTACACACACATATATATATATATATATATATATATATATATATATATATATATATATATATATATATATATATATATATATATATATGAAACCAGGTGTCCCACCAAGGAGACAAAAAACAGCACTCAAGGTATATGTGTAGAGGTATAAGTACCGTGTTAGCCGAGCTTCAATAATCATAAAATAATAAAAAAATAATATCATCTATTTATTTTTTGATTTTATATATATATATATATATATATATATATATATATATATATATATATATATATATATATATATATATATATAACAGCAGGCACTTCAAAGGCTCCAAAGAAATAAGTGCTTGTTCAACAAAAATTACAGGAAACCAGGTGTCCCACCAAGGAGACAAAAAAACAGCACTCAAGGTATATTGCAAAAGTGTATTTGAAAAAAAGCAGGCACATATAAATCCAACGTTTCGGTCCTGTATTGGACCTTCCTCAGGGGCGTGAGGAAGGTCCTATACAGGACCGAAACGTTGGATTTATATGTGCCTGCTTTTTTTCAAATACACTTTTGCAATATACCTTGAGTGCTGTTTTTTGTCTCCTTGGTGGGACACCTGGTTTCATATATATATATATATACAGTGTTCGACAAACCTATACATTTGCTCGCCCCGGGCGAGTGGATTTAACCCCCGGGCGAGTAAATATTGGCCCAAGCAGCACACGTTTGGTACTAGGTGGCGAGTAGATTTTTTTGTGTGGCGAGTAGATTTTTTGGTGATTTGTCAACCACTGTATATATATATATATATATATATATATATATATATATATATATATATATATATATATATACAAATACAACTGTATGCTCATCTACATGTCTTAGGCAGGTCTGCAACCCCGCCTTTCCCCATTATCACCCAGCATACAGCACTTCCACTGCAGCAAGGGATTCTGGGAAATGACATGCAAATGAGCACACAGTGTCACTTTTTGCCTCAAAAACCATTTTTAACATGGTTCCCTATAGGCTTAAGCTTGCTGCATGGTCACAGCTTTGAGCACAGCCAGGGTTAAGGTGCATACCCAGAAAACCACCCACAGACAGCTGTTTCGACCTTAATGGGTCTCATCAGTGTGGGGTTGATTTAACTGGGTATGCAAAGAGGCTATGGGATAGGCTATACCATAATACTGAGTTAAGTTATGGTGAGTAAAAAAAGTGACAAAAACCCTCCACAGGAAAGCAAATATGCAAATACAACTGTATGCTCATCTGCATGTCTTAGGCAGGTCTGCAACCCCTCCTTTCCCCATTATCACCAGCATACAGCACTTCCACTGCAGCAAGGGATTCTGGGAAATGACATGCAAAAAAAAAAAATATATATATATATATATATATATATATATAATCTTCTTCTCTCTGAAGAAGACCGTTTTAGTCGGAACGCGTTGGAGTGAGAGTCTGTGGAGTGGGACCCCTACCCTTTTCCATGACAGGAGGCCTTGGCTATCTGTAAATTGGCCTTTCACACCTACGCTTTAATGGTGATGTATTTACATCTTTAATACTCGAGCATTTATTGCCTCCATTTCTGCAATTACTATTTTACAACAACAGCTATCTCCTTACGTTATGTGCACAAATCTGCAGTGTGTGTAGAGGTATATGTGCATGCTTGGATCAGAGCTGCTTGTGTGGAGAGGTATATGAGCATGCTTGGATCAGAGCTGCTTGTGTGTAGAGGTATATGTGCATGCTTGGATCAGAGCTGCTTGTGTGTAGAGGTATATGTGCATGCTTGGATCAGAGCTGCTTGTGTGGAGAGGTATATGTGCATGCTTGGATCAGAGCTGCTTGTGTGTAGAGGTATATGTGCATGCTTGGATCAGAGCTGCTTGTGTGTAGAGGTATATGTGCATGCTTGGATCAGAGCTGCTTGTGTGTAGAGGTATATGTGCATGATTGGATCAGAGCTGCTTGTGTGTAGAGGTATATGTGCATGCTTGGATCAGAGCTGCTTGTGTGGAGAGGTATATGTGCATGCTTGGATCAGAGCTGCTTGTGTGTGTAGAGGTATATGTGTATGCTTGGATCAGAGCTGCTTGTGTGTAGAGGTATATGTGCATGCTTGGATCAGAGCTGCTTGTGTGTAGAGGTATATGTGTATGCTTGGATCAGAGCTGCTTGTGTGTAGAGGTATATGTGCATGCTTGGATCAGAGCTGCTTGTGTGTAGAGGTATATGTGCATGCTTGGATCAGAGCTGCTTGTGTGTAGAGGTATATGTGCATGCTTGGATCAGAGCTGCTTGTGTGTAGAGGTATATGCGCATGCTTGGATCAGAGCTGCTTGTGTGGAGAGGTATATGTGCATGATTGGATCAGAGCTGCTTGTGTGTAGAGGTATATGCGCATGCTTGGATCAGAGCTGCTTGTGTGTAGAGGTATATGTGCATGATTGGATCAGAGCTGCTTGTGTGGAGAGGTATATGTGCATGCTTGGATCAGAGCTGGAGTGTGTGTAGAGGTATATGTGCATGCTTGGATCAGAGCTGCTTGTGTGTAGAGGTATATGTGCATGCTTGGATCAGAGCTGCTTGTGTGTAGAGGTATATGTGCATGCTTGGATCAGAGCTGCTTGTGTGGAGAGGTATATGTGCATGCTTGGATCAGAGCTGCTTGTGTGTAGAGGTATATGTGCATGCTTGGATCAGAGCTGCTTGTGTGTAGAGGTATATGTGCATGATTGGATCAGAGCTGCTTGTGTGGAGAGGTATATGTGCATGCGTGGATCAGAGCTGCAGTGTGTGTAGAGGTATATGTGCATGCTTGGATCAGAGCTGCAGTGTGTGGAGAGGTATATGTGCATGCTTGGATCAGAGCTGCTTGTGTGGAGAGGTATATGTGCATGCTTGGATCAGAGCTGCTTGTGTGTAGAGGTATATGTGCATGCCTGAATCAGAGCTGCTTGTGTGTAGAGGTATATGTGCATGCTTGGATCAGAGTTGCAGTGTGTGTAGAGGTATATGTGCATGCTTGGATCAGAGCTGCTTGTGTGTAGAGGTATATGGGCTTGCTTGGATCAGAGCAACTTGTGTGTAGAGGTAGATGTGCATGCTTGGATCAGAGCATCTTGTGTGTAGAGGTATATGTGCATGCTTGGATCAGAGCTGCAGTGTGTGTAGAGGTATATGTGCATGCTTGGATCAGAGCTGCTTGTGTGTAGAGGTATATGTGCATGCTTGGATCAGAGCTGCTTGTGTGTAGAGGTATATGTGCATGCTTGGATCAGAGCTGCTTGTGTGTAGAGGTATATGTGCATGCTTGGATCAGAGCTGCTTGTGTGGAGAGGTATATGTGCATGCTTGGATCAGAGCTGCTTGTGTGTAGAGGTATATGTGCATGCTTGGATCAGAGCTGCTTGTGTGTGTAGAGGTATATGTGCATGCTTGGATCAGAGCTGCTTGTGTGTAGAGGTATATGTGCATGCTTGGATCAGAGCTGCTTGTGCTGGTGATTACTTTTGCTGTTCTTTGCCTCACGGAATACATGTTTGGTAGATGTGAGTCCCCCTCCTCTTTTATCAATTTTTCTTCCCTTGTTTTTAACCCACAGTAATACATTTGTATTGTTATCACTTTCTTGGCATGCCCGTGTGCTTCTTCATAAGGATGCTTTTTTCGTTGTAATACATATCCATTATCCTTTAGCACCACTGTCCATTGTTATTATATCATAAATCAAGACAGTTTCTGGGCAACAGTGACGCACTGTGTTGATGCGGTATACTTTGTGTCACATATATATATATATATATATATATATATATAATCAAAAAATAAATAGACTATACCGTTCTGTGGCTAACGAAATGCTTTTATTTGTGCGAGCTTTCGAGATACGCTGATCTCTTCTTCTGGCGGTGTTACAATGAATGAAGCAAGCAAAGGGTATACTTAAAAACAGTGTCTCTTGGAATGTTATCTGTGCTTGTCTCTTCTCCCCCCCCCCTTGTGTGAATGTGATTTATGGCTAGAGGTGTTAAATGGTTCCTGAAAGTTAGTGATGTAAGAGTGTGTGTGTGTGTGTGTGTGTATCTGTGTGAATATAAATGAATGGAGAGCCCACAGTTTATACAGTGCTTTACAAAAGGTGTGTGTGTGGAGTGGGAGTTAATATAAATTGTGTGGGTAGGTGTGGAAATGTGAGAGATTGTAGCAAAACTAAAAGTGTGTGTAGATACTATGTGGTCCCTATTGGTGTATAGGGATGGAAAAACAAGGAGTATTTGTATGTGTAAGAGACAGCTGTGTGTGCATACATATAGCACAGTATGTACAGACATGGCCTTTAGCGCTCATGGGAAGAGAGTTCACTTGTGTCAGTAATGACTCATAAAATTTCGATCTCTGTTTAGGCCACCGCTAAGTGTCCCGAACAGTTGCATATATTTCTATTCGTGCAACCATCTCTATTTCGGTGTTTTAAGATTAACTTTGAGTATGGCAACCCCCAGATCGTCCATCTTATGGACAGAGTCAGAGAAATGTTCGCCGACAGGACTGTCTCTTGTTCCGCGTGTGATGCTGTGCGATGCAGGTTCATTCTCTTGTTTAGCCCCTGCCCCGTCTCACCTATGTAGTAGCAGCCCCCTGGACATTTCATGCACATGATGAGGAACACGACATTGCTGGAGGAACAGGTGAATCTTCCTCTGATTTTGTATTCCCGATTCCGATTTGTATTGTGTCCGCTGTGTCGAGTATTGCATCTTGCGTCCTGGCCTGGCATATATATAATTATATATATATATATTCCACAGAAGCAGCCGGCACTCCAGTTGCATGTAGAAAAAATTGGGTGCTTGTCCCATAAAGCAATAATAAACCACACGATTCCGTTTGAAGCACGAGATCAGGAGACAGCACTCTGGTAAGTTTGATCACAAGTTTTTGTACTGAAAAAGACACATAAACCGACGTGTCACGACAGGTCACTCTGCGCGTATTCTGACAGGCCGAGATGGCGTTTGCAGGGAGCTCGGGCGGTGGTAACATCTCTGCGGTGGCGCGGTCCGGATCCCAATACGTTCGCCGCGGAACCCGCTCTGGGCTTCAGTGTAAATCTCCGTCTCCCCCTGTCAGCCTCAGGCAGCTGTTTAGCTATATTTTTAGCCAATCCAGGATTCCTTTATCCCGTTTTATTGAACACTGTCTTCCTTTTTATTATTTTATATACCGTTTGTCATGTTGTTTATAGATTTAGTTTCATTTAGTTATATTTGATTATTCATGTGGTTTGTTTTCATTGTAACCGAACCCGGATCTGTGACGCATATGTACTGAGGTGGGGTTGGATCCCCTCGGTTATTTCTTGTTTTATTAATAAATAATTTACTATATTTTAATCTCTGGTGCGCATTGTGTGCATTTTTCTTCTTGTCTGCACAGTGCTTCAGATTCTGCATCTGAAAAAATGCCGGTGGATCGGGATGTGAGGTAGGGAAGTGACGTCCGTGCCGGAACGTTATTGCCACGCCTCCAAATATTCATTGCCACGCCCCCAAATCGCGCCCGCTGCATACCCTGCAAAGCCATTAAAAAGCTCAGGCTTCAGCAAGTGTATTGCAGCGTGTGTGCGCCTTCCCTCCTTCTGAAATACTATAGACCAGGCCTGCACAACTCGTAAAGCGAGAAGGGCCAAAATGCTCCAAGGAAAAAAAATTTGGGCCGCACGGGTAAAATCATCATCATCATCTCTCCTCCAGCACCTCTCATCATCATCCTCATATCTCCCCCAGAACCCCTCACTATCAACCTTTGCGATACTCCCCATCTATCTCTCATACCCCCATCTCTCCCCCTCACCCACACATAATACTCCCTCTCCACAAACACACAATACCCCACTGCACACCACACACATCCCACGCCCCCTGCACCTCACATCCTTCTACCCCCCTGCACCTCACATCACTCTCCCCCCCTGCACCTCACATCACTCTCCCCCCCTGCACCTCACACCACTCTCCCCCCCTGCACCTCCCATCTCTCCCCCCTGCACCTCACATCACTCTCCCCCCCTGCACCTCACATCACTCTCCCCCGCTGCACCTCACATCACTCTTCCCCCCTGCACCTCACATCACTCTTCCCCCCTGCACCTCACATCACTCCCCCCCCTGAACCTCACATCACTCCCCCCCCTGAACCTCACACCACTCTCCCCCCCCTGCACCTCACATCACTCTCCCCCCCTGCAACTCACATCACTCTCCCCCCCTGCAACTCACATCACTCTCCCCCCTGTACCTCCAATCACCCCCCCTGCACCTCCAATCACCCCCCCTACACCTCCAACAACCCTCCCCTGCACCTCCAATAACCCCCCCTGCACATCCAACAACCCTCCCCTGCACCTCCAAAGACCCCCCCTGCACCTCCAAAGACCCCCCCTGCACCTCCAATGACCCCCCCTGCACCTCCAATAACCCCCCCTGCACCTCCAATAACCCCCCGCACCTCCAATGACCCCCACACCTCCAATCACCCCCCCTGCACCTCAATCACCCCCCTGCACCTCCAACCACCCCCCCTGAACCTCCAATCACCCCCCCTGAACCTCCAATGATCCCCCCTGCACCTCCAATGATCCCCCCTGAACCTCCAATCACCCCCCCTGAACCTCCAATGATCCCCCCTGCACCTCCAATCACCCCCCCCGCTGCACCTCCAATCACCCCCCTCTGCACCTCCAATCACCCCCCCTGCACCTCCAATCACCCCCCCTGCACCTCCAATCACCCCCCTCTGCACCTCCAATCACCCCCCCTGCACCTCCAATCACCCCCCCTGCACCTCCAATCACCCCCCCTGCACCTCCAATCACCCCTGCACCTCACCCCCTACACCTCACCTCCCCTGCACCTCACCTCAATGCACCTCACCTCAATGCACCTCACATCACCCCCGGGACCGCGGGGAATCGCTGCCATTTTTTTTTTTTTGAAGGTTTTTTTTTAGAAGTTTTTTTTTTTTTAAATCTCATTGCGGGCCGCACAGAGAGGCCGGGCGGGCCGCACAGAGAGGCCGGGCGGGCCGTACAGAGGGGGCCGCACAGAGAGGCGGGGCGGGCCGCACAGAGAGGCCGGGCGGGCCGCACAGAGAGGCCGGGCGGGCCGCACAGAGAGGCCGGGCGGGCCGCACAGAGAGGCGGGGCGGGCCGCACAGAGAGGCCGGGCGGGCCGCACAGAGAGGCCGGGCGGGCCGCATGCGGCCCGCGGCCGTTATGTTGTGCAGGCCTGCTATAGACGCAGCCTTATCGACGCTTACTGAATAGGCCACTGTGTCTCTGTCTCTCTCTGTGTCTCTGTGTCTCTCTGTGTCTCTCAAATCAAAATCAGCTTTGTTGGCATGACAAAAGAACATTTCAGTATTGCCAAAGCGTGAGTAATAGGGGGTGTGGGACAATGATTACACGAATACTAGGGGGTACGGTTTAATGGTTATACAGTACATTACTTTTGTCTCTCTCTCATTCTCTGTCTCTCTCTCATTCTCTGTCTCTCTCTCATTCTCTGTCTCTCTCTCATTCTCTGTCTCTCTCTCATTCTCTGTCTCTCTCTCTCATTCTCTGTCTCTCTCTCATTCTCTGTCTCTCTCTCATTCTCTGTCTCTCTCTCTCATTCTCTGTCTCTCTCTCATTCTCTGTCTCTCTCTCATTCTCTGTCTCTCTCTCATTCTCTGTCTCTCTCTCATTCTCTGTCTCTCTCTCATTCTCTGTCTCTCTCTCATTCTCTGTCTCTCTCTCATTCTCTGTCTCTCTCTCATTCTCTGTCTCTCTCTCATTCTCTGTCTCTCTCTCATTCTCTGTCTCACTCTCATTCTCTGTCTCTCTCTCATTCTCTGTCTCTCTCTCTCATCCCTGTATGATAGGTATGTTCCAACTCTATTTTTTGCTCTTCTTTTCCGTTTGAGAGGAGGGAGTCCCTCACCTCTTCAGCCACACACCAGGAACGCTGGATTGCTTACAGACGCTCGGAGAGGCGGATACAGTCGTGGATTGCAGGCACTGATTTACCTGGTAAGTACCGCAAACATGCTTGAACAAGGGCCGTAGACATTTTATTTGATGGTTTAGATTACCATTGTCTGTGGTTGTTAGTTATTGGTATTACAGTTTTTTGATGTTGTTACGAATCAAATACATTTTGAAGTAGTAATCCCCTCCGAACTGGGCATTCCTGGCCAATAATGCCCTGGCTGTAAGAGTTGAAGAGCCCAAGCAAAGCCCCCACCTCTATACACACTAACACTGCAGGGGCATCAGAGTGTCTTATTGTCATGGCAACAGGAGGTGTCACGTGATGTAATTTGTTTAATAAATTATTTTTTAAGGTGTCCCGGTTTTTCATTTTCGAAATCTGGTCACCCTATTCATCAAGCAGAAAAAGTGAAGAAACAATTGTAGTTTTGCTAATGGACGTCATTTTGGCATATCATTAGCTTTGAGGATACCCATTAATATGAAGAAAAGTAACAGCCATTCCCAATGTAGCCCCCCTTCCCTGGGCCAATCGCAGATCGGGCCCCCTCCTCTGTACTAGGGCCTGGCTACGTGTCTGAGTGTGGTGCATACCTGCTGGCAACAGGGGGGCCTGAGTCTCCCGCGATGGTATGGGGGATGATAGGATCAGGTTTCTGGGGTGAATGCCTTCGTCTCATTTAATGGTGCAGCACCTCCATCTCTGAGCCCCAGGAATACGGGTGGAATCCTTCCAGAGAGTCGTCCCCCCCCCCCCCCCCCCCCCGGGGATGAGAGATTCCAGTCTCACACTGTATATCTTTAAAAGCAGCCGCAGCTCTTTATTCACAGCAGCAGAATAGCAGCAACAAGACTGTCAATCAGGTACAGGGTGTCTTCCTCCACACAGGACTGCTCTCCCTCAGGATGGTCTCTGTGTCCCTGCCACCACCCCAGGTCAAGGGCACCCAGGGTGGGGCTAGCTCTTCCCTCGCCCCCTAAACAGGGTGAGAGGAATTGGTCCACCTCCCTAAGTAAGGTTGCATCAGCTCTACTCAGAGGCTGATGGCTCCCCTTCTCCAACGGCCAATTGATATAGGCTCTCTCTGTCACCCTGGGACAGCCAGGTGACAGACTCAGCAGACTCTAACTCTGGACTGAACTCTTAACTCTGACACACACTTCTACTAAATAGGAAGTGCACTGCTCTTTATGATATTGGCAGGCACTGCCCCTGTGTCTCTGCCTTCCACACAGGGTCAGGTACCAATTTCAGGAATGTCCCGTTATTAGCGTAAACACAACAGAGTTCCATGGATCTAGCATTAAGACTGTAAGCTCTGCAGGCCAGGGATTTCCTTTCCTATTGTCTGATTTTGTTTGTTGCACTTATTGTACTATAATTCCCTGTACTGTATTGCCTCTCTTATAAAGCGCTATATAAATAAAGATTTCCATACATAATATATCTTAATGCATCTTAAGACACCTTAGAGTTCCCTCTATAAGACACTTTATGGTCCACTCAAGTGAATAGTCTGTAAGGAGTCTAAGGCTGCGTCCATAGAAGGACAAGCAGCGCTGAGGCGTGCGGACGCTCCGCGCTGAGCCCCTGCATCCTCAATGAGGATGCCTTGAGAGGGGGCTCATGCGAGCGTCCGCGGGCGTGCTCAGGCTTTGGAGTTTTCAGCCGAGCGCCAAGCTGTTTTTCAGCGCGCTGTCGGCTGAAAACATCCAATCAGCCTTAAGCAGCGTCAACGTCACGGCGCCGTGACATTGACGTCAGTGCATCGCGGGCGATTGGCCCAGCGACGTCACTGCCCCGCCTCCAACCACCTCCCCCCGGCTCCCTTCGCGCACGCTGGCTCCGTGGAATCGGGCTGACTTAAGCAGGAGAGCCTCAGCGTTAGCTCGCATCCGCTCTCCCCACCCCTCTATGGCCCGGGCCTTAGTTACTGTACAGCATTGTAAAGTGCCTTGCTGGCCTAGTACAATTTAGTAAATATCCTAAACAATGTCGTCTTAGGCAAAATGTTGCTGATCTTTGCTCTAAAAATGACTATGAACTAAAGAGAAATAACAATCTCCCTTGTGAGCACATTCACATGTCTCAGACAGGTCTGCAACCCTGCTTTTCACCATTATCCCATACAGCTTCCACTGCAGCCAGGGACTCTGGGAAATGACATGCAAATGAGCACAGTGTCACCTTTTGCTTCAAATCTATTTTAAATGAAATTAGCCTTGTACTTCTGGTGGAGAGAGTAGGGGTTTGGTGCTTTATACGTTACATATTATTAAATGTTAACATCAAACAAATATTGTCATTATGTTTGGTGCTACTTATTTCTTTTTCATTAGGATTTATTTATTCATCTTTCATTATTATTATTTACTAGCTGAGAGACCCGGCGTTGCCCGGGATGTAAATGCGTAATAGGTAGTATTATTTATAACTCGTGGAACAATAGGTGAGTATTTGTTGTAAAGGTTTCGGGGGGGGGGGGAGAAAGGGGAGCGGGGGGGGGGAGAAAGGGGAGCGGGGGGGGGGAGAAAGGGGAGCGGGAGAAAGGGGAGCGGGGGGGGGAGAAAGGGGAGCGGGGGGGGGGAGAAAGGGGAGCGGGGGGGGGGAGAAAGGGGAGCGGGGGGGGGGAGAAAGGGGAGCGGGGGGGGAGAAAAGGGAGCGGGGGGTGGGGAGAAAGGGGAGCGGGGGGGGAGAAAGGGGAGCGGGGGGGGGAGAAAGGGGAGCGGGGGGGGAGAAAGGGGAGCGGGGGGGGGGAGAAAGGGGAGCGGGGGGGGAGAAAGGGGAGCGGGGGGGGGGAGAAAGGGGAGCGGGGGGGGGAGAAAGGGGAGCGGGGGGGGGAGAAAGGGGAGCGGGGGGGGAGAAAGGGGAGCGGGGGGGAGAAAGGGGAGCGGGGGGGGAGAAAGGGGAGCGGGGGGGGAGAAAGGGGAGCGGGGGGGGGAGAAAGGGGAGCGGGGGGGAGAAAGGGGAGCGGGGGGGAGAAAGGGGAGCGGGGGGGAGAAAGGGGAGCGGGGGGAGAAAGGGGAGCGGGGGGGGAGAAAGGGGAGCGGGGGGGGAGAAAGGGGAGCGGGGGGGGGAGAAAGGGGAGCGGGGGGGGGGGAGAAAGGGGAGCGGGGGGGGAGAAAGGGGAGCGGGGGGGGAGAAAGGGGAGCGGGGGGGGAGAAAGGGGAGCGGGGGGGGAGAAAGGGGAGCGGGGGGGGGAGAAAGGGGAGCGGGGGGGGGGAGAAAGGGGAGTGGGGGGGGGCCGCTTGGTCCCCCGATGTGCCGTCCTGCTGAGTGAGGCGTGCAGGCGGCTGCAGGAAGCGCCCTGTGTGGGCCTAAGACTCACGCTCCCCCCCCCCCCCCCCCGGCGCCCGCTCGATGTGGCGTCTGGCTGAGCGGCGGTAGGAAGCGCCCTGTGTGGGCCTGAGGCTGAGGCGGGACGCGCAGTGGGCCTGAGGCTGAGGCGGGACGCGCAGTGGGCCTGAGGCTGAGGCGGGACGCGCAGTGGGCCTGAGGCTGAGGCGGGACGCGCAGTGGGCCTGAGGCTGAGGCGGGACGCGCAGTGGGCCTGAGGCTGAGGCGGGACGCACAGTGACTTACCTGAGCGGGTGGTAGCGCCGGGGAGGTAAGGGAGCGGCTGGGGTAGGAGGGCCGCGCTTCCCGTCCGGAGCCAGTGCAGGATGGCGCACGTGAGGGGGGAGGGAGGGGGGCGGACAGAGGGTGTGTGTGTGTGTATAGAGCTGCTGTGTTGTGTGTGTGTGTGTATAGAGCTGCTGTGTTGTGTGTGTGTGTATAGAGCTGCTGTGTTGTGTGTGTGTGTGTGTGTATAGAGCTGCTGTGTTGTGTGTGTGTGTGTATAGAGCTGCTGTGTTGTGTGTGTGTGTGTGTGTGTATAGAGCTGCTGTGTTGTGTGTGTGTGTGTGTGTGTATAGAGCTGCTGTGTTGTGTGTGTGTGTGTATAGAGCTGCTGTGTTGTGTGTGTGTGTGTGTGTGTATAGAGCTGCTGTGGTGTGTGTGTGTGTGTGTGTGTGTGTGTGTGTGTGTGTGTGTGTGTGTGTGTGTGTGTGTGTGTGTGTGTGTGTGTGTGTGTGTGTGTGTGTGTGTGTGTGTGTGTGTGTGTGGGCCGTCACTCCGCCTCAGGCCAATGAGAGGTGTGCGGGGGCGGGCGACCCAAGGGACCAATGAGATTTCCCCTAGGGACACCGGACATCCAGGCAGGCAAACATACAGTGCTTTCACTAATATAGTATAAGATTAACTTTATTATATTTGTTGTTGTCATTATTATTATTGTTTACTGTTAGCTGGAGTATGGCTCACCCAAGAACCACTTTCCCCTGTATGGGGGTCAGACATAGTGCAGACTTGACCCCTGACATTTATAAAAAGATGTTGGAATATGTGACACTGCTGCTTAATAAACACAAACACAGGCGCGCCATGTATTGTTCTGACATTGGTTTATTACACAGAGACACGTCTTTATAGAGGGTTGTCACACTAACAGCCTGGAAGGGGTTAATGCAGGGTCACCAGCCCAGCCCCCCTCTCCTATGATTGGTTGCTGCTCTCGTACAGGAGCCGCGATTGGTCCCCTGTCAATGTCAGAAAAGGCGCGCCAGTTTTGCTGTCTCCATGGCGACCATGGCGGCCGCCGGAGATCGGCCTGCAGCGCGGCCCGGCTTCCAGGTTACCTCCCCGCCGGTGAAGATGTTAGCGGGGCGGCTGAGGGAATGCGTGCGACGGCGGCCGGTTCCTTCTGGCTGGAGAAAGGAGCCGGCGGGCTGGAGGTGGGCCTGGTGTGGATGCAGGGCCGGGTGCTGCACGTACGGCCCGAGCGCGGCGTCACCGTGCGGCTGAGCGACGACACTCACACCTTCACCGTGTGCGGGGCCGACCGGGTGCCCAAGGGCAAGCCCTGCCTGCAGCCAGGTAACCGGGGGGTCCGCACGCCCTGCCTGCAGCCAGGTAACCGGGGGGGTCCGCAAGCCCTGCCTGCAGCCAGGTAACCGAGGGGTCCGCAAGCCCTGCCTGCAGCCCGGTAACCGGGGGGTCCGCAAGCCCTGCCTGCAGCCAGGTAACCGGGGGGTCAGCAAGCCCTGCCTGCAGCCAGGTAACCGGGGGGGTCAGCAAGCCCTGCCTGCAGCCAGGTAACCGGGGGGGGTCCGCAAGCCCTGCCTGCAGCCAGGTAACCGGGGGTCCGCAAGCCCTGCCTGCAGCCAGGTAACCAGGGGGGTCCGCAAGCCCTGCCTGCAGCCAGGTAACCGGGGGGGTCAGCAAGCCCTGCCTGCAGCCAGGTAACCGGGGGGGGTCCGCAAGCCCTGCCTGCAGCCAGGTAACCGGGGGTCCGCAAGCCCTGCCTGTAGCCAATTAACCGGGGGGTCCGCAAGCCCTGCCTGCAGCCAGGTAACCGGGGGGTCCGCAAGCCCTGCCTGCAGCCACGTAACTGGGGGGTCCGCAAGCCCTGCCTGCAGCCAGGTAACCGGGGGGTCAGCAAGCCCTGCCTGCAGCCACGTAATCGGGGGTTCCGCAAGACCTGCCTGCAGCCAGGTAACCGGGGGGTCCGCAAGCCCTGCCAGCAGCCAGGTAACCGGGGGTCCGCAAGCCCTGCCTTCAGCCACGTATTTGGGGGGTCCGCAAGCCCTGCCTGCAGCCAGGTAACCGGGGGGGTCCGCAAGCCCTGCCAGCAGCCAGGTAACCGGGGGGTCCGCAAGCCCTGCCTGCAGCCAGGTAACCGGGGGGTCCGCAAGCCCTGCCTGCAGCCAGGTAACCGGGGGGTCCGCGCGTGGCTATCATTGTCCTGCCTCACACGGGAGGAGGGCGCCATGATTTCTTCTCCCGCCCCCTAAACAGCAACACCAGCCTCTCACCCTCTCACCCTCTAGCGTCACCTAGATAGAAGCCAGGCAGATCACACTGGTTTTCTATGAATCGCAACTGATTTTAAAGTCCTGTTTATATCAGCAGTCAGGTCTGATATAAAACAGTAGTAATGTTTCCACCGCCAGTGTATGCAGTGCTGTACATAGAATGTTTGCAGGCGCGAGCCGCTACCCCATAGAGCTTACAATCTATGTCTGAAGCACTTATTCCCATGACCTGTTATTTGTAATTTATATGATTGTCACATGTATTACTGCTGGGAAGCGCTATGTACATTTAATGGCGCTATATAAAAAAAGACATTTGTAGCCCTTTTTCTGACACTCTAAGCGACTTCGGGTAACTGCGCGCACCTGCGGCTCCAGGAGATCTGAGCCTCCGCTAGCTGGGAGCCTGGGGTAACACTTATTAGCGCAGCGCCTCCACTTACCCAGGATCACCGTCATGTAAGATTCCCCTGGGCAAGAAACACACCGATACAATGCGTGCAACCAACTTTACTATGTGCAATAATAAACTTATACTCTATATGAACCGTGGCAATAACCCAATATGCATACACTTATCTTATAACACTATACTTATACTCTATCATACCCTAACACCGCTAACGGATAATGTCCTTCTAACATCAGTGGCTCGGCCACACCCCTAGGGAATATTGTCCTGTACAATAGTGGCTCAGCCACGCTCTTATGAGTGTCTCTATCCCGTCACCGCGTGCCCCACACACCGTGTCCGTGTAATAGTACTGTAGCCAGGTCCCCCTCGCGCACTCGCCCCCTCCCTTGTCCCCCCCCCTCGCGCACTCGCCTCCTCCTTCACCGTTGCGAGCGCGCGGTGTTGCTGTGCGGCCGGTTGCTAGGGAAGCGGGTCGGGCGGTTGCCGGGGACGCGAGCGGCGAGCAGGCCGGTTGCCGGGGACGCGATCGGGCCGTCGCTAAGGCCGCGATCGCGTTGCCACCGGCCCGGCGGCTAGCGGAGCAGGGCGCCGCCATGACAGTTAGCTCGCGCATGCGCAGGATGCCAGCTAGCGCGGGAGGCCCCTGATAGCTCGCGCATGCGCGAGGATAGACGGCCAGCCCCCAGGGTGCATAGGGGCAGAGACACCTGACGCCAGGGAGCCAATAGGGCTGAGGGATTTGCCCGGGAAAGGAGAGATATTTTTCGCGGGGTTTTGCAGTGACACGGGCAGTCAGGATCCGGACCAGCTAGGGGTAAGAGGTGGATGCAGGGGTCAGTGACCCTCTGCATTAGGCCAGCAGCCCCCAGGCCCCCAGTTAGGTCCTGAGCCACTTAATAGCTTGTGGAGTATAGGGACAGGCCCTAGATAGGGACACTGACCCATTTATTGGTAGCTTAGTCAGGGACACAGTGCTAAAGCCGTGCGGCCCTGCGAGGTGGGTTCTGGGCTCAGAACACTATCAAAGACCCTGGGACTAAGGTGATATTATCCGCGCTGGAATTCACCCAACGCGGTGTGGAGGACAACGTCGGATCGGGCGGAACTCCGGTGATATCGCGGTACCCGTGGCTGGAGCCCGGGCAGGTAACCTGCAACTCACGTGCACCAACCAGGCCTATCACCAGACATAGTGGCTGCGCAGTCACACATACATATGCAGACATTGGTATATGATTTTGGGGAGTGCAAGACATTTGGGTGGGGGCTACTGGACACAGGGTGGGGTCACTCTGCGGGAGGTTAGCGTCCGCCGTGACGCCTAGAGGTGGTAGCGTCCGCCGTGACGCCTAGAGGTGGTAGCGTCTGCCGTGACGCCTAGAGGTGGTAGCGTCCGCCGTGACGCCTAGAGGTGGTAGCGTCCGCCGTGACGCCTAGAGTGGTTAGCGTCCGCCGTGGCGCATGTGTTGAGATGTAATGTGATAAGTTGCTGCATGTAGTAAAGTTAATAGTTATATAGAGCTGTCTGTGTGGTCATTGTGTATTGTCCTGCGAGGAACTACTTCCCCTCTGGTGGGAGCCATCGCAGGTGGAGGCGCTGCATCATTAGTATTGTAATACATTGCCCCAGGTTCCCTTAGCGGAGGCTCAGCCTTCTGTGAGCCAACAGGTATTGCACCACGCACCCCCCTTGGTAACATTGCATGTTCCCTCCACGCACGCGGTATATGCGATTGGGTGGGGTGATATGACCGTTACATTTGGAGGCGCTGCTGAGATCTTAGACCTGGGGTGCCCTATTCAAAACCGAATCACCAAAAATCAGCATCATGGTAATTCCCTCACGTCAAGAGGTCCACGCGTGGGCCACCACCGTCCGTGAACCACCTAGACATGTGGTTGCAGTAGGGAATGTCCCGGCGTTAGTACCTGAAACTGACATCCGGAACTCACTGAGCAAACTCTTAGGCGCAGATAGAATATGGTACCGTGGCAGGGTGTTCGACTCTACTTATCACTTGAGTGCACTACTATTCACCGTATGCCGGGACATAGGCCCTGAAGCGGCCCCGAATATTCTAATAGCCCCCGAGTGCCCACCAGAAGGATACCCCCTTATATACTCGGACTTGCCAGTAATACGGGAAATGTTCTCGCTCAGAGCCCCTCCTCAAGATCCCGACGAACCGTCCACCAGTACCTGGACGCCACTTACCCCCGTGTCCAGTACCCCAAACCGGGTTGACCGTCCCCAACCCAAAGTCTCCTTTACCCCAAGCGGCCTCCCGGACGCCAGTAGTTGGGCTGACAGTCCTCCCTCTCCACCCGACACCGTACCCCGCGAGGTAAACTCTCGGCCTATCGGAGAGAGAGCAACGAACGAAGGTTCCATAATGGGGGTGACGCTACCCCAATTCGTAGAAGCCCTCACTGTGGCATCCCAGTCTCAAAGTTATAGGAAGCTTAAGGCCTTCTCTGGAGTACTTCCAATACCCCAGGGGGAAGAAGGAATAGACCTGTGGAGGGAGAATGCAGTAAAAGTAGTAGAGGAGTGGTCGTGCACTGACACTGTAAAGCGGCAGCGTATTATGGAATGCCTCAGACCCCCTGCGTCTACTATGTTGACCATCCACAGGGACCAACACCCAGAGTTGACAGCGTTGGAAATGGTGGCGTTCCTGTTGGAGGCGTACGGACTAGCAGAAGACGAAGGAGCGCTCTGGACGAAGTACTTCCGTCTTTATCAGAAGGAAGGAGAGGACCTGTCGGCTTTCATCCACCGCCTACAGCTGGTCCTCGGTGTCCTACTCAATCGTAAGCTGGTCTCCGCATCGGGGATGGATGAAGCTCTCCATAAACAGTATCTGCGGGGATCAAGCCCCACTCACCCCATAGCCAACATGCTCCGCAGCAAGATAATGGACGGGGGCCCCTACAAGTTCACCGAGTTGCTGCGGCAAGTGAAACTACAGGAGGCTCATGTTATGCTACACTCCACCGCTACACCTAAGAGCTCCTCTGCCTCCAAAGGAAAGGGCTCTACGGAAAAGAAGGAAGAGTCTACTGCCTTGTCCAAAGGGTACAAACCACGACCCCCCGACCGACCACCTTCCCCATCCACGAGTCGCCCGGAAAGCCGCCCAGTGGTATGCTATAACTGCGGCAAGAAGGGCCACGTAATCCGTAATTGCCCAGAAAAGGAAGTTCACCCTGAGGAACACCCTTCCGATAGAGGAAAATCAGCCCGATCTATGGTCTGCAGTGTACCAATGGCAGAAGCTGACCTCGAACTCACGCATTCTGGAACTGGAACCCCGGATGCCCCTTCTGACGCCGGCCCCAGTGATGACGCCCCATCCGGTGAAGCTTGCAGTCAAGTGGTCCCTGCGGCCATCGTGCCCGTGGTACTAGAAGGGATATACGCCTCGGCCCTATTGGACACAGGGTCACAAGTAACCATAATATATCGCAGGTTTTATGATCAGCACCTTCAACACTGCCCACTAAGGCCGGCCGAACATATGAAGGTTAGGGGGTTAAGTAATGAAGACTACCCCATCGATGGGATTGTAAAGGTCCAACTGGACATACTCCAACTGAACACCGGCAAGAAGCACCCCATGCAGGTAGCGGCCATGGTATGCCCGGAGCCCCAAGACCATTGCAAGTACCCAATCATCTTGGGAACCAATGCAGACATAGTGCAAGCTATAATCCGAGCCTACTTGAGAGAGACCAACGAGTTGCCGCTGGCCGATTCGCTCCTAGACCCCATCTTACGAGAAGAATGCCACCGGGTGTATGCATTGGAGCGTCATGGGGACCTCTACAATCGTCAACGAGGACTGACGACCATATTACCAGGGGGAGTGCAAAAGATGGCCGTCTGGTGTTGTTATCCCGACCGAGACCAGAACGACCAACTGTTCTCGCTGGAGAGTGAGCCTGAAGAAGAAGAGGTTCAGCGAGGGTATAGAATACTACCCGAAGTGAGGGATTGGACGGCTAAGATCCCTATTCGAACCCACGTATATGTGCAGAATCTCTCCCCCTTTCCGATGGAGTTTGATGTCGACCAGAAGTTGGGATGCATATATCCGGTCAGCCCGGTGGGAGCCACACCTCAGGTGAAGGCGGCGGCCGCGCACGAGCGGATAGTCGATCTGGACTTCAACTTCGGCGAATCGACCCTGTCCACAGAGTGGAAAAAACGGTTGACCACCCAGCTGATGCAACGACGACATGTGTTCTCCACGAGCGAGATGGATGTGGGGTGCAGCCGCAGTGCCCAACATACCATTCGGATGAGTGATGCCACCCCGTTCCGGGAACGTTCTCGTCGCCTTGCCCCTCGGGATGTGGACGATGTGAGGAACGCCATCCAAGACATGGAAACCGCTGGGATTGTGACAGAATCACGAGGACCTTACGCGTCGCCCATAGTGGTGGTGCGGAAAAAGAACGGGTCCGTACGACTGTGTATCGACTATCGGACACTGAACAACCGCACGATCCTGGATCAATACAACCTTCCGCGCATTGAAGAGATCCTGAATGCGCTGAATGGGAGTCACTGGTTTAGCGTGCTGGACCTCCGATCAGGGTACTATCAGGTGCCCATGACGGCGGAAGACCAGGAGAAAACGGCTTTTGTCTGCCCCCTGGGATTCTATCAATTCACCCGTATGCCCCAAGGTATATGTGGGGCGCCTGCTACGTTCCAAAGGTTGATGGAAAAGACAATCGGGGACATGATTCCCCGGGAGTGCCTGGTGTACCTGGACGACATCATCGTCTTCGGAAGGACTCTGGAAGAGCACGAAGAGCGGTTATTTAAGGTGATCGATCGTCTGGGAAACGAAGGGTTGAAATTGTCCCTAGACAAGTGCCGATTTTGCCATACCTCGGTGACCTACGTGGGGCACATCGTGTCCGCCAAAGGGATCGCCACCGACCCTGCCAAGGTAGAGGCCGTGGTGAACTGGCCTCGCCCAGAGAACGTCACAGAGCTGCGATCCTTCCTGGGGTTCTGTGGGTATTATCGCCGCTTCGTGGAAGGGTACTCGAGCAAGGCTAAACCCTTGAACAATCTGTTGAAGATATACCCTTCCGAGACCGGGAAGAAGGCTGTACCAGCCCGCCAACCGTTTGGTGACAAATGGACCTCTGAGTGTGAGCAGGCCTTCCTGAAGCTGAAGAAGTGTCTGACCGAAGCGCCTGTACTTGCTTATGCGGATCCCGAACAGCCTTACGTCCTGCATGTGGATGCTAGTCTAAATGGACTAGGCGCCGTCCTGCACCAGAAGCACCCGGAGGGCCTGCGGCCGGTAGCTTACATCAGCCGAAGCTTGACACCCAGTGAGCAGAGATACCCCGTCCACAAGTTGGAGTTTCTGGCTCTCAAGTGGGCGATCACCGAGAAGCTCCACGATTACTTGTACGGTGTCACCTTCGAGGTAAGGACGGATAACAACCCCCTCACGTACATCAATACGTCGGCCAAACTAGATGCAGCAGGCCACCGATGGCAGGCCGCCCTCAGTAACTACAGCTTCTCCTTGAAGTATAAGCCGGGGCCATTGAATATTGGGGCGGACGCCCTCTCCCGAAGACCAGGACTACTCGCTACCCCCGATGATGAGGAATGGAAGAACTTCCCGGCCCCGGAGTGCGGGCTATGTGTAAAACTGCAGCCATAGTTAATGACCAAGTGGCCTTCTCCGAGTTACGAGTGATCGACTCTTTGGGATGCCAGTCGCAGGCTGTCCCCGCCGCCTACTGCGACCCAAAAGGGATGCACCTCACGCACGACAAGGTGTTCCGGTGGAAAGATCTGGTAGACTACCAAATTCGAGATCCGGTCACTAGCATCATCCGGCACGCCGTTGAAAAAAGGAACCCAGCCCTTCTGAAACGTGCGCCCAATGACTTGGTGGCCTTACTCATGCGAGAATGGGACAAATTTGAAGTGGACAACTGCTTGCTCTATCGGGTGGTGCAATATCATAATCACCCGGATAGGAGACAACTAGTCCTACCCAAGAACTTACAATACCTGGTGTTGAAGTCCCTACACGATGAACACGGGCACTTAAGCGTAGAGAAGACTTTTGGGCTAGTCCGAGACCGGTTCTTCTGGCCCAAGATGCGGGAAGCGGTGGAACAGCACTGCCGCCGTTGTTCCCGGTGCATTCAACGCAAGACGTTGCCTACCAGAGCAGCTCCCATGGCCCATCTTAAGAGTTCTGGTCCGATGGACTTGGTGTGTATGGACTTTGTATGTATCGAACCTGATAGCCGAGGCATCGGTAACGTGCTGGTCATCACGGACCATTACACCCGATATGCACAGGCCTTCCCCACAAAAGACCAGAAGGCTATCACGGTCGCGAAAGTTCTATGGGAAAAGTTCTTCGTGCATTACGGTCTTCCAAACCGACTTCACTCCGACCAAGGGCGAGATTTTGAGAGTACTCTGATCCGAGAATTACTTAAAATGCTGAATGTCGCCAAGTCCCGGACGACTCCGTACCACCCCGAAGGAGATGCTTTGCCTGAACGATTCAACAGGACCCTGTTGGACATGCTTGGAACTCTGAAGGGAACGCAGAAAGCAGAATGGAGTCGTCACGTAGAAACGTTGGTACACGCGTACAACTGTACTCGCCATGAGTCCACTGGGTTCTCCCCGTACTTCCTCATGTTTGGGCGGGAGGCAAGACTCCCCGTAGATGTGCGTCTTCGAGTCTCAACGGATGGGATACACAATGCTACCCATTTCCAGTATGTGCAAAGGCTAAAGGACAGTTTGCAGCAAGCTTACCAACAGGCTGAGAAGTCTACAGCTAAACTGAATGCTGGCAATAAGAGACGATACGACAATAAAGTCAAATATCGAGAGTTACGTCCGGGGGACGCTGTGTTACTTCGTAATTTGGGAGTCCCCGGAAAACATAAACTGGCAGACCGATGGAGAGATGGCGTATATGAGGTAGAGTCACAGATGCCCGGCCTCCCGGTCTATCGCATCAAAGACACAGACGGCCGGGTAAAGGTGTGGCATCGTAATCACCTTCTCCCTATTCCCCAAGTGGGAGGCGAAGAAGAAGAAATACAGGCCACACCGCTCAACGGTGAGTCCGATCTATCAGAGGTGGGTCAAGAGACTGTAAATAACGAGACCCACTCTGAAACTCCTGAAGACCCTATGGAGGGACCCTCTCAAAGGGACTATTCCACAGAAGGGGCATCTCCCGGAGGAGCTACGGGTAAAGGGCCCCGTAGGCCAACGCCTACTAAGGTGGCACCAACAGGCCAGCCTTTGGATCCACAGAGCCCGTGCTTTGTGCCTAACAGAGACTGTTCAGAGACATTTCTCCCCTCAAGGGACGAGGCTGAGCCTCAGGACTGTACTTATTACTCCCCAGAGGGAGTTGCTGAAGAACAACTCCGTAGGAGCCAAAGGGCCAGGTACCCTCCAACTCGGGTAACCTATGATCAAATGGGGGCACCCCAGTATGAGGCTCAGCAGTGGTCTCGGAGCAAAATCCAATCCGTGATTGTGATGCTCACAGAATTGTGTAACCTTGTTTAAAGTTGATGCAATGTGCTAAGTTGTATTCGTACCAGATGCATTTTTATTATATAACGGTTGTGTATAGTAGTAAGTTATGTGGTCCAAGCGGGGACGTTGGAGTTTCACCAGGGGGAGGATGTAGCCAGGTCCCCCTCGCGCACTCGCCCCATCCCTTGTCCCCCCCCCTCGCGCACTCGCCTCCTCCTTCACCGTTGCGAGCGCGCGGTGTTGCTGTGCGGCCGGTTGCTAGGGAAGCGGGTCGGGCGGTTGCCGGGGACGCGATCGGGCCGTCGCTAAGGCCGCGATCGCGTTGCCACCGGCCCGGCGGCTAGCGGAGCAGGGCGCCGCCATGACAGTTAGCTCGCGCATGCGCAGGATGCCAGCTAGCGCGGGAGGCCCCTGATAGCTCGCGCATGCGCGAGGATAGACGGCCAGCCCCCAGGGTGCATAGGGGCAGAGACACCTGACGCCAGGGAGCCAATAGGGCTGAGGGATTTGCCCGGGAAAGGAGAGATATTTTTCGCGGGGTTTTGCAGTGACACGGGCAGTCAGGATCCGGACCAGCTAGGGGTAAGAGGTGGATGCAGGGGTCAGTGACCCTCTGCATTAGGCCAGCAGCCCCCAGTTAGGTCCTGAGCCACTTAATAGCTTGTGGAGTATAGGGACAGGCCCTAGATAGGGACACTGACCCATTTATTGGTAGCTTAGTCAGGGACACAGTGCTAAAGCCGTGCGGCCCTGCGAGGTGGGTTCTGGGCTCAGAACACTATCAAAGACCCTGGGACTAAGGTGATATTATCCGCGCTGGAATTCACCCAACGCGGTGTGGAGGACAACGTCGGATCGGGCGGAACTCCGGTGATATCGCGGTACCCGTGGCTGGAGCCCGGGCAGGTAACCTGCAACTCACGTGCACCAACCAGGCCTATCACCAGACATAGTGGCTGCGCAGTCACACATACATATGCAGACATTGGTATATGATTTTGGGAGTGCAAGACATTTGGGTGGGGGCTACTGGACACAGGGTGGGTCACTCTGCGGGAGGTTAGCGTCCGCCGTGACGCCTAGAGGTGGTAGCGTCCGCCGTGACGCCTAGAGGTGGTAGCGTCCGCCGTGACGCCTAGAGGTGGTAGCGTCCGCCGTGACGCCTAGAGGTGGTAGCGTCCGCCGTGACGCCTAGAGTGGTTAGCGTCCGCCGTGGCGCATGTGTTGAGATGTAATGTGATAAGTTGCTGCATGTAGTAAAGTTAATAGTTATATAGAGCTGTCTGTGTGGTCATTGTGTATTGTCCTGCGAGGAACTACTTCCCCTCTGGTGGGAGCCATCGCAGGTGGAGGCGCTGCATCATTAGTATTGTAATACATTGCCCCAGGTTCCCTTAGCGGAGGCTCAGCCTTCTGTGAGCCAACAGGTATTGCACCACGCACCCCCCTTGGTAACATTGCATGTTCCCTCCACGCACGCGGTATATGCGATTGGGTGGGGTGATATGACCGTTACAGTACGATAGCGGTGTGTACTCGCTAGTGTCTCCCTATAGTTATGCCTAAGGCGGGATCAGCGCCTGTTGACCGGTGTTGGTGCACTTGACGTATCTACTACCTTCCGGTCACGGCGGTGACCGGTAATACTTGGAAAAGGATCAGCCGAATCCTTGCTTGTCTGGGATGTCCGCAGTGCAGCTGTCTGGTCCCAAGCAGCTCACCAGCAAACCTGCTCCGCACGCTTGTCCCTAACTGTGTACACAGTAAGGTGACTGATCGCTAGCACTATGGCCGTCCCTGCAGCACAGCAGCACACTGTGACTCAGGGGTTTCTCCTAAGGGCCTGCGGGGTAAAGCTAGCCTATGCAGGCGGGTCACGGACCCCCTGCACGCATACACCCTCCTCCGTTACCTTCCAGATCCCCTCTGACTAGCCTCTCCCCCACGCTTCCCTTTCCTCCTCCCGTAATTCTAGCCTTCCGATTGGCTCCTCAAGTCAGGTGACTGCCCAGGAGCTCATGGGAGTTGTAGTTCCTCAGCGGAGCTTCTCTGCCTTGAGCTGCACAGACTCACAGCTATTGCATCAGCGCAGACCTCCACATGACTCTCCTGAACAGTCAAAACACCAACTGAACACACATATGAGGCTCCTACCACATCCCTACACATACATCTATTATTTGGTGCCTGCGGCACAGGGAGATAACGTGACTTGCTCAAGGTCACAAGGTATGGGGGGGGGGGGATTGAGTGAGTGTGTGTGTGGGGGGGGATTGAGTGTGTTTGTGTGTGGGGGGGTGTGTGTTTGTGTGTGGGGGGGTGTGTGTTTGTGTGTGGGGGGGATTGTGTGTGTTGGGGGGGGAGATTGAGTGTGTGGGGGGGATTTTGTGTGTGTGTGGGGGGGGGATTGTGTGTGTGTGGGTGGGGGATTGAGTGTGTGTGGGGGGGATTGAGTGTGTGTGTGGGGGGGGGGTTGAGTGTGTGTGGGGGGGGGTTGAGTGTGTGTGGGGGGGGGGGTTGAGTGTGTGTGTGGGGGGGGGGGGGTTGAGTGTGTGTGTGGGGGGGGGGGTTGAGTGTGTGTGTGGGGGGTGGGTTGAGTGTGTGTGGGGGGGGATTGTGTGTGTGTGGGGGGATTGAGTGTGTGTGTGTGTGTGTGGGGGGATTGAGTGTGTGTGTGGGGGGGGGGATTGAGTGTGTGTGTGTGTGGGGGGGTTGAGTGTGTGTGGGGGGGATTGAGTGTGTGGGGGGGGGGATTGAGTGTGGGGGCGGGGATTGAGTGTGTGTGTGGGGGGGGATTGAGTGTGTATGTGTGTGGGGGGGATTGTGTGTGTGTGGGGGGGGGATTGAGTGTGATTGGGGGGATTGAGTGTGTGCGTGGGGGGATTGAGTGTGTGTGTGTGGGGGGGGAATTGAGAGTGTGTGTGTGTGGGGGGGGATTGTGTGTATGGGGGGGGATTGAGTGTATGTTTGTGTGGGGGGGATTGAGTGTGTGTGTGTGGGGGGGATTGAGTGTGTGCGGGGGGGATTGTGTATGGGGGGGGATTGAGTGTGTTTGTGTGTGTGGGGGGGGGGGGTGTTTGTGTGTGGGGGGATTGTGTGTGTGTGGGGGGATTGAGTGTGTGTGTGTGTGTGTGTGTGGGGATTGTGTGTGGGGATTGTGTGTGTGTGTGTGGGGGGGGGGGGGGAGTGTGTGTGTGTGTGTGTGTGTGTGTGGGGGGGGATTGTGTGTGTGTGTATGTGGTGTGTATGTGGTGATTGATTGAGAGAGAGAGTGTGTGTTGTATTGCAGTGGTGCGCAAACTGGTGGGGGGCAATAAGGCGCAAGATTTAGGGGGGCGCAGGCGACGTGCGGCGAAATCTGGGTGCGCGGGCCGGCAGACGCTTTGCGCGGGAGGACGAAAAAGCTGTACGCGATGGGCGGCCAATAAGATGTGCACGGGCGGGCAGCCGAAGATGTGTGCGGGTGGCTGAACAAGATAGTGCAGGTGGCGGCCTCGTGATGGTGTGTGCGCACACGCGCAGGGGCTTCGGGGGTACGGGGAGGAGCACGCCCGAGCACGGTGAAGTCAAACGCCCCTCCCGGTGTCTGCCCTGCAATAGCGCTGTGTTCCTGCTCTCCTCCGCTGGCAACCTGCTTCGCTGCGATCCTCTGCGAGGGAAAGGGTCGGCTGCCACTGTATCAATCATACTATGAATGTACAGAAATAATAAAAAAAAAGTGAAAACATTGAAAACGGAAAAAAAATAATAATAATAATGTAGGTAGGAGTGTGGATGACAATGGGGATAGCAAGCCAAAGAGCAGGGAGGGGAAGGTAGAAACAAAAGGGGGGGGGGGATAGGGAAGGGAGGTAGCAAAGAGGTGGATGAATGCCCCCCAAAAGTATTGCCTTTGTGCACGTACGCTCTCCCAAGCTCAGCGCTTGGGGAGACAAACAAAATTGACTTTGAAGTGCGCTCAGCAGAAGTCAATGCACACACACAGACACACACACACACAAATAGCCCCGATCCACGCTTGCAAAATGATGCAGGACACCCTGCGCTCAGGCTTGGAGAGTTGGTGATGTCACCGCTCTCAGCGGCAGCGTGGACGCAGCCTAATTTTGCAAGCGCGAGCTGTTGAAATATGTAAGTATTTATAGACATATTTGGATTTATATTGTATACCGTTTAATAAAGGTTTTTTTTTTTTTTTCATGTGATTTTGATTACGTCAGGCAGGGGGGGCCCGAGAAATTTCATGGATGAAAAGGGGGGCTCGGCATAAAAAGTTTGCTCACCCCTGCACTAAGCTGCGCTTTCAGCTCATAGACCTCACATTATAAACGTGTAATTATAGTCTCACCTTAATGTAGTGTAAAAGAAAATGATGTACAGATTTGGTCGCATCTATTAACGCAGGTTAACGGTGGCAGAACGTTAACGCAGCTCTATTTAAACAAATGGCACAGCGCTATATTTCTTAAATGGGTGCAATTTATTGCATTATTTGTGTAATCTTATCAGGTGGTACAGGCATACCCCGCATTCACGTACACAATGGGACCGGAGCATGTATGTAAAGTGAAATTGTACTTAAAGTGAAGCACTCCCTTTTCCCCACTTATCGATGCATGTACTGTACTGCAATCATCATATACGCGCATAACTGATGTAAATAACGCATGTGTAGCAGTCTCTATAGTCTCCCCGCTTGCGCACAGCTTTGGTACAGGTAGGGAGCCGGTATTGCTGTTCAGGACGTGCTGACAGGCGCATGCGCGAGCTGCCGTTTGCCTATTGGGTGATATGTCCTTACTCGCGAGTGTCCTTAAACCGGGGTATGCCTGTACACTTGTACAGGAAATCCTAAAGTTGATGTCCCTGGGGCAGCTGAGGGATTTTCACCCATTCAGTCCTGGAGGGTCCTGCGCCCCCCTCCTGCATTTCCTAATCATGTGTTCGCTCCTTAGGCCTCGGATATTTTATTTATTTATAAAATGTTTTACCAGGAAGGAAGCAATACTTGAAAATGAGGTAACTCTCAATGTATGTCCTGGGCACAGAGTTATGATGACAGATACATGGTTACAAATCCATAGTTACATTAAGTGAACAGGGTATACATTATATACAAGACATTGCATGCACAGTTAGAGATAATATATATTATAGGCGCATGTAACCGTTACAGACCAGATTAAAATGTGAGACAGCTTTAGTTTTGAAAGCACTTAGACTGGTAGCATCTGCAAGAGTCTCTGGTAGGTTGTTCCAGTTTTGGGGTGCATGGTAAGGCCGTGATTATACCCGAAGCGGCGGAGCGCAGAACGTTGTGCGCCACCAAAACAAATAAAAGTTTTCCTATGAGCGCACACTAAGAATGGGTGACCAACGAGGCGGCCAAGTGCGCAAATTTTCGAACAGATCCAAGAATTTTATTTTCTGAAGCGATGGCAGCGTCATGTGAGCGGTTCAGCCAATGAGAGTGAACCACTCACGTGACATCATGGCCTCGCCTCCCGATGCCTCCTGCCTGCAGTGCAAGTTTCGGGCAGCGCATCGCATTGAGGTAGCGCGCGTGTCACGCCGCCGGTGGTATTAATGAAGGCCTATGAGGAGGAACGGACGGATACTTTGTTGAACCTTAGGACCATGAGCAGTCTGTTGGAGTCTGATCTCAGATGATAAGTGCTACACGTGGTAGGGGTGAGGAGCTTGTTCAGATAGGTGGGTAGCTTGCCGAGAAAGTATTTGAAGGCAAGACAGGAAAGATGAACTTTGCGCCTAGACTCTAGTGATGACCAATCTAGTTCTTTGAGCATTTCGCAGTGATGTGTGTTGTCGTTGCATTGGAGGACAAAGCGACATTGAATTGTAGAGGGTATCAAGGTTGCTAAGGTGGGTTTGGGGTGCTGTGCCATATACTACAGTATGTCCCCATAGTCGATAATTTGCATTGGCTTCTGCTGTGTGATATAGTGCGTGTGCGACAGAGCACATAGCGTTGTGCGCGCCTGTCGCCTGAGCGATCTGTGGACTTTAGATCGCTCGTGACGGGGAGGCGTGGCCGTGACATCACTAGGCCTTCCCTAATGTCTCTCACGGGAGACCAGGAGATTTTACAATTATTTTTACCGGGATCATTCGCTAGGCAAACAAGGTGGTAAGAACAAAATGCAGTTTATTCGGGTAAACCCGCGTACAACACAATGAATACACAAAATACAGCTAAAAGCACACATGCTGGGGGTGAAATCTAGGCTCTACTAGGTGCAGGGCGAATGCTTCGGTACGCTTAACCTGACCGGGATATACACCCGGGCTTTCTGGTCCTCTTTTTGGCTTCAGTTCCTAGCCGCGACCGCTACGTTCCAAATGAGAACTTGAACTTCACGTCTGACTTAGTCTCTGCAGGGCAGACTTTTCCTAGCTTCAAAACGAAGCCGGTTGCTCTGGTATTCGTGACAGCAACTTTGAAAAGTCCGCCCTAGCTTCATCGACACAAGTCACTAGATCGTCTGGTTCTCTGACTGGGGTTTTCTCCTTACATACCCTCCACTGTTCTATGTTCAGCATGGAGGAAGGAGCGACCAATTGGAGCATGGGAAACCCTGCCGCCAACCGATAAGAATAGGGGCTCGTCCTTTGACTGACGCCAGAGGAGGGGACGGGCTAAGCCGGCTTGGGATGACCCGTGGGCGGGACATACGGATTGACCAATGGGAAAACGCGCCGACATTTTGCTGCTTCCCCTAGTCAACCCATTGTCACCTACTGGGCAGACTCCACTGAGTCTGGCAGATCAGAGTGTCCTCCCCGCAGGGGGTCTCTGTTCTCCGGACCCAGTACTAAGCCCTGCCCTGGCCACTTCACACCCCGACACCTCTCAACATCCCTTCTCCTCTCCGATGTCTATGCAGACTTCCCGGCACCTATATGGATGCCTGAGCTGGCTGAATAGACATTTATAGTAAAAGCACATGTAACGGTATTTCTGGCCCGGCCTGACTCACCCAATCTCACATTGGCCCCTGTGGTCTAACCGGTCCCCATTACAGTGTGATAGTGTCTGGTGGTGCACCTGTTGGCAACAGGACTCCTGAGTCTCCCGCATGATGGTGTGTGGGGAGGACCCGTCCAGACAGGCAGCTGAGGTAGTGTGCGGAGTCCTACCTAGTTCCAGTGCAGCGCCTCCACCTCATCAGGGTCCCTTCGGTCACTTGAGGATGGTCCTGACGAGGAACTCCTCTGTGGTGCTCCTCTCTGTACATTCACTCCACACATGTACACGAGAGGGTTTGTGATTAAGAGCATCTTTATTGGTTGAGGTGGGCTAACTGCCCCTCGCAGTAGTTTCTCTAGCCACTCATTGTCCCTCAGTGCTTCCCTTTGAAAGGTGTAATTCTCCTTTAATAGGGATTCCCAATCCCAGCCGGGATGTCTTTACCCTGTGCCAGGTCCCTGGACACAGTCTTCCTGTTCAGCTACTATAACATAACTCTCGCAGACTATTCAGAACTCCTACAGAACTCAGGACTCAGATAGAACTAACTATTAGACACAGTGCTGTGCCTTATGTACACTCTGGAAGCTGACACACCTCTGACATCACTAACCATGGAATCAGAGCATGTGACCACTCCCATCCATACACAGGGCACCCCACCAGGGTGTGAGGGCAAACCTCCATAATTACTGCTGGCATGCCCACAACTTACCAGGCCTTACTGTCAGCAGGAGAGATGACTGTAGCCATTTTAAATGACCGCTACATTCTCCCCCTGGTGAATCCCATCGTCCTCGCTGGGACCTAAATTTAAATGCCTTCTTCCAGGAAGCACTGTAACACATAACACATAATTGTTAACCTCACAGATTGTCCATTATACAAAAAAAAATGACCACAGTGACATCTCGCCAAGCCCGCCCCGACCAGCAGCCACGAGCCCGCAAAATGCCTTAGTACCCCCTAATAATAGTGGCTCGGGTCAGGTTTCTTAACCTCTCTACCACCCATGTCCAGGACCGTGACATGATAGTGCCTAGGCAGTCCCCTCTCGGGCCTATAGGTCACCCTGTGTTTGTGTATATTCCTCCCTATACTCCACACTCGCATCAGGTGATCTATTCTGTCCTCTGCCCTCCTTCCAGTAACGTCACTCCCCTTATTGACTAGGTACATCTCGATGGTTTCCCTAAGCCACCTTTCCCTGTTCTCTTCTATCTCCTCCATGAGGGGTTCAGGGACATAAGGGTACTCCAACCCGTGGGAAGACTTGTATCGAGCCATTATTGCCCGTTCCGCTCTACTGATCCTAATTAGGTCAGCCCTACCTGCCCTCCCAGGTAGCACCCATGACAGGGGTTCGTCAGGATCCACAGGGTCTGACAGTGTATCGGGACCCATGGGCTCTATCTCCCTGTGCTCAATCTTATACCACCGTTCCTGCAGCTCTCTGTCTCGCTGTTCAGGGGTGAATTCTCCCTTGGCCCACCAAAAGTCAACTACATCCTCCCTTCTAATAAGGAATCGCGTACGATCCATCCAGGCCGCATAACCTTCAAAGAGGGGGGCCCACCAACGGTGTTCCTTGAACCTATGTGAATCCCCTGAGTCACTCTCTTCCGCATCCCCCCATGAGAATACCCCCGATGTCCGTGCTGACCGTGGTACGGACCACCGTGATGATCCCAGGGCCTTGTCCTCTGTTTTATTGGTCACAGGAGGCAACCACCGGCCTACCGCGGCCTTGCCTAATTCTCCCCCTCCACGAGAAATGCCCTCCGTAGCGCAACTGCGCTGTCGTTCACCAGTCCGTCTCTCCTCCCCCCCCAAAGGTATGTCCACAAGTTCCAGACTAGGCGGGGACCCCGGGGAACATGTGATGGGGGCAAGGGTTTTACCTAGGGCGTGGGGTTGGGCGTAGGGGCAAGATGGGATACGCCACGGGACTACGACCCGTTCCCGGCTGTCCATGGACTGCTCCAAGGAGGATAGCTCACCCTCATCCGTCTGCGGGTCTCCCATCCAGCTCTTGGGCCCTTGAGGTGATCGGGGACATTCACCCGATCGCCGAAGCGTTGCTGCATCTTTCCCGTCTATTCCGCCGTCGCCACCGGAAATGATGTCCTCACCGAAACCGGAAGCGCCGCCATCTTGGGTGGGACCCCCATGCGGGATCTCTTCCTCGATGACGACATCCGGAAGCTCCGCCGTCGTCTCCACCGGAAGTGGTATCTCCTCCGCACGTGCGTCTTGGGCCTGGCACGGCCTTGTTTCCGCTACACCGTCTACCGGAGCAAGGTAAGTGAGTGGCTTTCTCTTACCATTCCGCAGGGGTGTAGGCGTCTCTCGCCCGTCGCCACCATGTCCTGAGGCGGAGGGACTCCGTCTCTCGGCTCGCCGATCTGCGGGGGACGCCCTGCTTTCCAGGCTGCTACTCACACTACGGGGTGTCGTCCTCCCCGGTTCTGTCCTGGGCCTCGATTTCACCTCCGCTAGCTCGCGGAGATCCTCATCCGAGTATTCTGCCTTCCCCGACTTAGGGGTCACCGATCGGGGCGATAGTCTTTTCTCAGTGCGGTCGGGGAGTGACCCGACCGTCTCGGTTGCTGCTGACCCAGCCGATTTAATCGACTCCAGTCCCCTTTCTCCGGGACTTGCACGATTGATCCACAGTGCACCAGGGGACTCGGCGGAGCGCCTAGCCGTATCCCCCGGGGGGTCAGCAGATTGGATCGGAATGAACGTCGGCATTGGCCATAAGTATAGTGTCCCGCATTGTGGGCAGCGTGCCGCCGTGTTAACAATGCCTTCGGGCAGCCCGCATTGTAGGCAGAGCCCGACCACCGTCTCGGTGTTAGCCACCCTGACTACTAGTACCCCGCCGGGTACCGAGTAGGGCTGGGTGGATACCATAGTTCCCACAGTGGAGGAGCAGGCCATTCTTTTGGTAGGGACCACTTTCAGTATGGGTCTCTCCAGGTCAGTGGTTCCTCGCAACTGACCGGTAGAAGCTTCTGGGCCAGCCACTTCCTGCTTCGGCTCCTCCTTCCGCTGGCATAGCTGGAACCCGCCCCCAGGGGTTGCAATTATGGGCGGATCCCACAGGGGAATAGCATGCCCCTTAATTAAGGCCGCGCCTTTCTCAGTCCTGGTGGGCGCAGTCTGCGTTTTCGCGCCAATTTCCTCATCAGAGTGGGATTCTTGGGCCGCGGCTAGTTCCCGCCTTCTCCTGGCAGCTGCTTTTCGTGCAAAATATCCCTCCTTTTTGCACGTTACCTCCGCGGCCGGAACTACTTCTTGTAGTGGCGCCGTCTGGATATCAGTCCCTGGGCCCAGTGGGTGCATTCCCACAGGCCATAATTGAAAGTCACTCCCCCTGGTGGAAATCAGGGGAGGGTCCCATAGACTAAGCGGTTGACTCAGCACAGGGGCCGAGTGAGTCACTGTCCATGAAGGCGCAGTCGTAGCTTTCGCGCCATACCCCCCATCAGGGCGGGGCTCTGCTGTTCGCGCCATTCCCGGCCAGCTTTTTGCAAGTTCTGTATCAGCCATTTTCTCTGCGACTGGCCCATGCGGTCTCCCTAGCAAGCGGGAACCGCCATTTTGGGTGGCTTTTAAGCCCGAAATGTCAGTTTGTTTGCTCTTCTCGCTGGGTTCCCCCCCAGTTATCACAATGTCCTCACACTCTTCAAGGGTGGCCCCTCGGTGTCCCAGACAGGACAAAAACGGGGCAGCCACAGCCTTCGCTCCACTCCAGAGCAGATTAGTTAGAGACAGCTCAGCGACAGTTTGCTCTTCAGTGGGGCGCACGCCATGGGTGCCTTCCCCATCAGCCTCTGGTCGCCATTTTGGGCTCTCCGCACAACGCGGATCCTCCATTCCTTGGATTGTCACGCTCTCGTACCAATTACCATACATGGGGCTCCGCTCTGCGGGGCAGCCACCACACCAGTACAATAAAGATTGCTCAGATGCACCACCACATGTGTACCTGATCTAGGCTGGACTCATGTTGCACTACCTCAGGCTAGGCTCACTCTCTCAGTGTCTGCTGTAACTCCTTCCTCCCAGTCTGTGCTCCCTATGGTAAGTGTCTGGAATGGGCTAGAGTACTCTGGCTCTGCCATGCAGTACTTGGGGCGTCTACCTCTCTTGGTCAGCCTAGCGCAGACCCTCTCCAGGATTCCTGACCACGTTAACAGGCTATCCCTTCTGGCGTCCTACCAACTAGCACTACCTCAAAGTGACTCGGTCAGCTATAGCCCGGCTCCAGACCCCTCACTCCTTTCAGGCCCCTAGGTCGTCCCTGCGAACTGACAATACCCTGTCAGCCCCTGACCACCCCTAGGTCCGTCCCTACGCAGCACAGAGTGGCAGCAGACGCTCTCCCTGTTTCCCAGTGTGCCTAGCTAGAGCCTGTCCTGTTGACAGATCTGATCTCAGCAGCTCGCCTCCAAATGTAACGGTATTTCTGGCCCGGCCTGACCCACCCAATCTCACATTGGCCCCTGTGGTCTAACCGGTCCCCATTACAGTGTGATAGTGTCTGGTGGTGCACCTGTTGGCAACAGGACTCCTGAGTCTCCCGCATGATGGTGTGTGGGGAGGACCCATCCAGACAGGCAGCTGAGGTAGTGTGCGGAGTCCTACCTAGTTCCAGTGCAGCGCCTCCACCTCATCAGGGTCCCTTCGGTCACTTGGGGATGGTCCTGACGAGGAACTCCTCTGTGGTGCTCCTCTCTGTACATTCACTCCACACATGTACACGAGAGGGTTTGTGATTAAGAGCATCTTTATTGGTTGAGGTGGGCTAACTGCCCCTCGCAGTAGTTTCTCTAGCCACTCATTGTCCCTCAGTGCTTCCCTTTGAAAGGTGTAATTCTCCTTTAATAGGGATTCCCTATCCCAGCCGGGATGTCTTTACCCTGTGCCAGGTCCCTGGACACAGTCTTCCTGTTCAGCTACTATAACATAACTCTCGCAGACTATTCAGAACTCCTACAGAACTCAGGACTCAGATAGAACTAACTATTAGACACAGTGCTGTGCCTTATGTACACTCTGGAAGCTGACACACCTCTGACATCACTAACCATGGAATCAGAGCATGTGACCACTCCCATCCATACACAGGGCACCCCACCACAGGGTGTGCGGGCAAACCTCCATAATTACTGCTGGCATGCCCACAACTTACCAGGCCTTACTGTCAGCAGGAGAGATGACTGTAGCCATTTAACATGACCGCTACATTCTCCCCCTGGTGAATCCCATCGTCCTCGCTGGGACCTAAATTTGGGGGGGAGTGACCTGCTTCAAAAATCCGCATGGGCCACGCACTAGGGGGGAGGAGGGTGGATCTCCTGGGCCCTAGTGAAGTCCTTTGGGACTGGACGCGGTGGGTGAATGAACTTCATCCCACGTTTCCTCCGGACGGTTGGAGAGGAGTCCAGCTTCCCAAAGGCGGTGATCTCGTCAAGGAGGCGACGTCGCCGAGACGACGAGAATTCTACTGTCTTTTGTCTTGTCTAGTGTTTGTTGTGTCCCCCCAGGTGTACCCTCTTGTGTGCTCCCCCTTGTGTATTGCTGTAGGTGGTGAAGTGAGGTATTGCAGTTCGAGAAGAAGAGGAGGTCGGGATTGTGGTCCAGGTGCATCAATCAAGAACAGATATCGGCAGCAAAGTCATCTCATACTTTTAAATGAGTAAGGAACTCAGGCTAGTATCACATAACTTTAAGGGGTTTAACAGCCCGGTTAAACGCAGAATCGCCTTCCGAGATTATAAGCGTAAAGGGGCAGAAATTCTGTTTCTGCAAGAAACACACTTCTCTCAAGACAACTACCCCAAATTCCTGGATAAGGACTACCCGACACACTTTTTGTCTTCCGCGAAAGTCAAAAAAAAAGGGGTGGCCATACTAATTCATAAAAGAATACCGTTCGTACCCGATAGGACTTTCAAAGATAAAGAGGGCAGATTCCTCATAGTAAGAGGTGCAATCCAAGGGTTCCCAATTACTCTAGCAACAATATATGCCCCTAATGAGACGGCCCCCGTTTTTTTCTCTACCTTCTTTGGGAAACTCAACAAAGTGGCCAGAGGTAATATCATTGTCGCTGGAGACTTGAACAGGGCACTACGGGAGGACCTTGACAGATGTTCATCCACTAATATTACACACAGATCTGACATACTAACAATTAAAAAAGGGTTACGTGACTGCCAACTACTCGACATCTGGAGGGAACAACACCAGAGACTGAGAGAATACACCTTCTACTCACACCCACATGACACATATAGCAGGATAGATTACTTCCTTGTATCCAACAGAATGGTCCCTGGGGTCTCTCGCACCGAGATCCATGATATTTCAATTGTCAGACCATGCATCTATAGAGCTGCGGTGCACACTAATCCCACTAGACAGACCTAGAGCGAACTGGAAACTAAACGAAATCTTGCTGAAAATCCCAGCCCTACAGGTGGAAATTGGGGAAAAGCTCACACAATACTTCGAGGAGAATGAGGGGAGTGTGGCTACGCACTCCAGACTGTGGGAGGCCCATAAGGCTACCCTCAGGGGGGTCATTATGAATCTGGCCGCTAAACGGAAAAGAGAACGGGAGGGAAAAATTTTGAAGCTAGAGGAACAGCTAGCAGAGCTTTCCTCCCTCCACAAAAAAATAAGAATGCCCACACGTTAACTCAAATACTAGCCACTAAAACTAGTCTTAACCTCCTCCTCTCCGCCCAGGCCGAGAAGGAATTGACCTGGTCCAAGCGGAAATTTTATGAAAAAGCTAACAAGCCTGACACACTACTTGCCAATAAGCTAAAAAAACAAGCTTCCAAACTATCACATTCACGCAATTCGAAACCAAGATGGGGACCTTACCTCCATCCCAGCGAACATAGCAGGGGAATTCAAAAAGTATTACGAAATATTATACAATGGAGATAAGGTAACCCATAATCCGAAAACAAAGGAGGATTTACGGACCTTCTTAATAGAGGCACATTTACCCATTTTGAAGAGATGCGAAAGGGAGGCACTCCAGTCGGACTTCACGATGGAGGAACTCTCTGGGGTCATCAAAGCACTAAAACCGGCTAAAGCCCCAGGGCCAGATGGCTTTTCGAACTTATATTACAATAAATATTTAAAAATTCTAGCCCCCCACATGTTAAAGTTATTCAATGAAATCTTAGCAGGGGCCTCATTCCCAGCACAAATGCTCCAAGCCTCAATATCGGTGATCCATAAACCCGGAAAGGACCCGGCAGACTGTAAGAGCTACCGGCCCATTTCACTGATTAACTTGGACCTCAAAATATACTCTAAACTTATAGCCAACAGGGTGGGTAGTGTTCTTCCCGGGTTAATTCACACGGATCAAGTAGGGTTTATCGGAGGTAGACAAGCGGCAGATAACACCAGGAGAATTATTGACCTAATTGATCTGGCCCAAAAAGAAAAAATTCACTCCATGGTGTTAAGTCTGGACGCTGAAAAAGCCTTCGATAGAATAGATTGGCCCTACCTATCGGAAACACTGAGAGCATTTGGCTTTGAGGGACGCCTCCTGCAGGCCATCCTGGCGTTGTATAAAAACCCAACAGCAAGAGTGAGATATCAAGGTTTCCCCTCAGAACAGTTTGAAATCAAAAGCGGAACACGTCAAGGATGCCCGCTGTCGCCACTACTGTTCGCCTTATGTATAGAGCCTTTGGCGGCACACATCAGAAATAACCCAGATATCTCTGGTATCCCTGTGGGAGACCAAATGCACAAAGCCGCTCTATATGCGGACGATGTCATTCTCACAATAGCCAAATCTCTCACATCTCTCCCAAATGTATTCAACATACTGGGCAAATTTAACCAAATTTCGGGATTTAAGATCAATCAGTCTAAATCAGAAGCCCTCAATATTAATCTACCAAAAGAAGTTGAAAAACTGATTGACCTCAATTTTCAGTTCAAATGGCAACCCTCCGCTATCAAATATTTAGGGGTTTATCTCACAAGGGAGTACAAAACTTTATATAAAGCAAATTTCCCCAAGATCATAAAGACGCTGGGGGAGGATCTCCGAACCTGGATGAAGGGGAGCATCTCATGGATTGGGAGGATACATAGCGTGAAAATGAATCTCCTCCCAAAGATGCTATATCTTTTCCAGAGTCTCCCTATCCCTTTGGTGCAGGCGGACATCCTCTCCCTCCAGTCAAAAATTATAAAATTTATTTGGAACGGGAAAAACCCAAGAATTGCTAAAGGAATATTAAAACGTCCCATTCATCCTGCGGAGGGTGAGCGGTGCCTTGCTTGCAGGCCTACTATAAAGCAGCCCAATTAGGGCAGATTTTCCAATGGCACACAGACCCAAGCCTACGGAGATGGGTTGAGTTGGAGAAGAGATTCTGTGCACCAATTGAAATCCGAAATTTAATCTGGCTACCCAGAGAAGGGGTACGCAAGATGAACAATCCGCTGCAGACCATGGTCAATTCATTATAAGTTTGGGAGGCCACGAAATTCAAATGTAATTTGACTACCAAAACATCATTAATGACACCAATAGTGGGCAACCCAGACTTCGCTCCGGACCTGAATAGCAAAAATTTCTTGATATGGACTCAGAAGGGCTTCTCCCGTCTAAAAGATCTGGAGGGCATAACGACCATACAAACATTTGACCAAATTAAATCCTCTAAGAATATCCCAAACAAATTTTTTAGGTACCTCCAGATCAGAGATTTCTACAATAAAACGCCAATTCGACCGGCGCGAACAAATTTTGAGCAGCTGTGTTCCAGAGATACGGACACAAGGGGACTCACATCTAGAATGTACAGGGAAGTGATCTGCCAGAAGTCGCCCATTGACAATAGACTGAGTTACATGAGACACTGGGAATCAGACCTAGGAGAGACTTTAGAGGACGACGAATGGGACAGAATTATACAGGCGGCGGCGAAAAGCTCAATCTGCACCACATTAAAGGAGAACGCATATAAAGTCCTTATGAGGTGGTATTACACTCCGACGCGCTTAGCGAAATTTGTAAAAGGCTACTCCCCTCTCTGCCCTAAACAGTGTGGGGAAGCAGCTGACCTCCGACATATGTTGTGGTCTTGCACTAAGGGGGCCCCTATTTGGGAACAAATCAGAGATTGGATTCAGCGGATTCTCGATTTGGAGATCCCCCTGGACCCGTGGCTGTTCCTATTGGGCATGCGGATCCAGGGTCTGTCAAATGCGTCGCATAAATTAATCGCGCATTTTGCTACAGCCACAAGATGTGAGATCGCAGCATTATGGAAACAGCAGGAGATACCAATTATCCCTAAGATCAAAAACAGAATTTGGCATGTCTGCCGGATGGAACAATTAACGAGTTTAGTTAATGACTCCGGCACAAATGTTCTAAAGGTCTGGGATCCATGGTTGACCCAGGTAGACATCCCAGGAGTGGACGCCACCTCAATCTTGCACTAATTAAACTAGGTGCGTTCTCCTTTAAGGGCAGATTAGACAACACGACTCAGCGACGCACAGTTAGCAGACCTTCATGTAGTCATAGAATAGGGAAAAACAAATAAAAGAAAGAAACCTCAGAAGAACCTGTCCCAGTTAAAACCCTTAGCTATTGCCTAAAAGGTTGAACAAGAGATATCTAAAAAAACTGCACCAGAGCCTGGCAACCTACCACCTCCCTCCCACCCCTAACCTCTTTCCCTGTCCCCTTGTCAAGTTCGTCTGGTCTTGTTTGTAAAGTGTTAAGTGGATGTGTCTTCGAGGCGTCATTACATGTGTTTAACAAAACTGGAAATGTAATAATGGGCTGTGGAACATTGGCTGTATTTGTACTTTCCAATAAAAATTTAAAGTTGAAAAAAAAACAAAACATTTTTTTATATTGCATTGAGTAATGGAAACCCAGGACAGTGTTGGTGCTAGCTAGATATAAACACTCCAGACATGTACCAATCTTTAAACCCTTGGGTATTTAATGTTGGTACAGATAAGAAGCATGGCTTACTCCAACCCGTTTACCCTGTGGTCAAAATATTAGTACAGCTCAACCCCGTTATAGCGCAATCTGCTATAGCGCGAATCCGCTTTTAATGCTGTCTGAGCGTGGCTCCCGATTTAAAAACATCTCCAAGGTTTTATTTTTATATAATATTCAATGCATTATTGCTAACAGACACACGCTGATACACATATATACACACACCCCTACACCATGCGGGAATTGAACCCATGATCTTTCATATGCTGGTGCAATTCTCTAGCTGCTACACCACAGTATTGGTGTGATGAATCTGACTCTATAAACAAACGTAACATCTACTGCACAGTGCAGTCCATGGGTGATCAGGGTTCAATTCCCGCATGTGTATTATATAAAATGTATTCACTGTTGGGCTGTCATTGATCAGAGAAGGGTCATGTGACCCTCCTGCGCTCAAAAGTCAGTCAAATTGAAAGCTTGGGAGAGCGTATGTAAGCGCCTCGGAGCCTGATGAAGTGGAGAGAGCTGCAGATGCCGGGTAAGTCCTCGCAGAACCGTTCTTCCTGATTGCGCCGACCATTTCGCGATCCTGGTTATAACGTGCTCATTATGTGGACCAAGAGCACCGCGTTATAACGGGATTCAGCTGTATTAAGGGTTTCATATTTTTTTTTTTCATTTACAAACCTACTTTACATCCCTATCATTAAAAAAAAAAAATATATATATATATATATACACACACACACACACACACACACACACACACACACACACACACACACACACACACACACACACACACACACACACACAGTTAGGTCCGGAAATAATTGGACACTGACAGAATTTTCATAATTTTGGCTCTGTACGCCACCACAATGGATTTGAAATGAAACAACTGAGATGCAATAGAAGTGTAGACTTTCAGCTTTAATTCAAGGGGTTGAACAAAAATATCGTATGAAACGTTTAGGAATTGCAACCATTTTCATACACAGTCCCCTTATTTCAGGGGCTCAAATGTAATTGGACAAATTAACACAATCATAAATAAAATGTTAATTTTTAATACTTTGTCGAGAATCCTTTGCAGGCAATGACTGAAGTCTGGAACGCATGGACATCACCAAACGCTGGGTTTCCTCCTTTGTGATGCTTTGCCAGGCCTTTACTGCAGCTGTCTTCAGTTGTTGTTTGTTCGTGAGTCTTTCTGCATTAAGTTTTGTCTTCAGCAAGTGAAATGCATGCTCGATCGGGTTGAGATCAGGTGATTGACTCGGCCATTGCAGAATATTTCACTTCTTTGCCTTAAAAACATCCTGGGTTTCTTTCGCAGTATGTTTTGGGTCATTGTCCATCTGTAAAGTGAAGCGCCGTCCAATCAACTTCACTGAATTTGGCTGAATCTGAGCAGACAATATATCCCTATACACTTCAGAATTCATCCGGCTGCTTCTGTCTTCGTTCACATCATCAAAAACCACTAGTGACCCAGTGCCATTGTAAACCATGCATGCCCATGCCATCACTGCCTCCACCGTGTTTTTCAGATGATGTGGTACACAGCAACTCTCTTTTTTAGATGTCCTCATTACACAGACTAATGGGGAGTTACATACTGATCTTTTTAGAAAGGATACATACAGAAATGCCATTTTAAGGGCAGATAACCATCATCCTCCTTCTCTTATTGATGCATTACCTTTTTCACAGAAAGTCCGGGTCTGCAAAATCACGAGCAGGAAGGATAATATTGAACCAGCTATTGGAGAACTACGTAGTAGATTCCTGGCTAGGGGATATCCTCCTGCTGTGTTAGACCGGGCACTGGATAAAGAGGTAAGTGCTACCAAAAATAAGAAGGAGGACAGGCTTGTATTTACCACTACGTACAGTCATAAGCGAAGCAGAGGAAAAGACCTCCCAGCCCGACGCTACAAGCCTGGTAGACAGCGTGTATCACGCGCAGGCTGTATTAACCCCCAGCACATCGGAGACCAACCATGTAGGAATAAGCACTGTAGCTGTGATGAATCCTTGATCACATTGAACGGGAAAACACTGGACACGATGGGCCCTTGGTCCCTCTAAGGATTCATTTTGCTGGGGGTTAATACAGCATGCGCGTGATACACGCTATCTACCAGGATTGTAACATTGGGCTGGGAGGTCTTTTCCTCTGCTTCGCATATTGCTGGTTTGGCCACGGCTGCTCAGCCTGGAATTAAGACTTTCATTATTGACATTATAAGAAGAGGCTTATACCCCGTGAATATGTATGTAATCACTTAATTGGTGATTTGAGAACTGGAGTGCTATCGTTATTTTTTTTTCTAACCATTTATTTATTTATTTTTTGTGGCATCTATTTATTCACATTTTTTCTTTCTGTGGAACATTTTTTTTTATTTCTCTGGAGTGAGTATTCGTGCTATTCCTATCCTGTGTGTTTTTTATTATGGAAGATTATGTAGAAGTGGAGGATGAGGAAGGGGTTACTGATACCTATGCCTTTAACTGTGGAGACACTCACCGTCAGAGGAGGGCAGAGTCAGTTTTTGATGAAGGTGCTAATTTCATCTGTGAAGAGCCTGCTGACTTAATTACCCACTTCCTTACATTGGAAAAACTGTTATCACAGGACATTAGGTATTGGTGGGACATTACCACTCTTGAGAACTATGCTAGAGTTAAAAGGATTCCGTGAGGCTTACGCTTGAAAAAGGTACCGTCCTTTGGCTTTATTAATAAAGATTTTGAGAATGACTGGAAAGCCATATTAGATCATTGCTCATTTAAGCTAATCAAATTGATCATTAAGTATAAGCTAAATTAAAAAAAAGAAAGTGAGAGCCAATGTGAAAGTCCTACAGGATAAATTGAAAGGTTGCAGAAAAATGGAGAATTTTATTAAATATGACCAAACACTTTTAAGCAACGTGGGTGCTATGGAAAAGTCTCTAATGATTAAGAAACAACAAAAGTTTGATAGGGACAAGATAGACTATGAGAAGCAGCAAGTTTATATATGGCAACGCTACACTACAAACGCACAAAAGTCACAACCAAAATCTGGTTCTAAATATCAGAATAATAAAAAACAAGGTGACTCCAAGAACCCGAATAAATCCATCCTAAAACGCCATGGAAACGCTTCCAGTTTTGAGTCAGATGGTTCTGACTATGAGAGTCGTTCACTAGGCGTTTCCTTTTGTGATGATGATGATAATTGGCGAGTTAGATCTACCTCCCCTGAAACCGACTCTTCACAAAAATCTGTTATGATGCCCTCTCGGAAAGAAGATAAACCTTCATACTCCTTGTTTCAAAAGGAGTCAAAAAACGAAAGAGGACAAGGAGATCATCAAAGAAGAGAAGGGGGGAGGGGGATCCGGGGGATCGAGCAAAAGAAAGAAATATGCATAGGAGAAGTTGTGGATAATGTTATCAACATTTCACATAAGACTCTTACAGATGACCAGATTGCGGTTCTAAATAGAGGTTTAAATTTTGCCCCATACCAAGATTTTAATTTATTCAATACCATCATTGATCTCCAAAAATTAATTCGCAAATTGTCTCTTAAAAAATATTTTAATAGAAAAAAGGGACAACAGAGGTTCCACTATATTCCACTGATAGAGGTCTAGCTGAGAATGTTGATGGTATTGATGTTTCAATGGAGAATTTGGATTTGCATTCATTTCGTGAACAATGTGCTTTATCAGATCTTAGAGATCTTTATGATGAACAAAATCAGGATTTGGAGCCTGAGATCCCTTCCTCATTCAGCTTCTTTGGGCAATTACACTTAGGTCTTAAGAAGAAATCAACCTTTTGCCCTCATATTTTTAACAATCATAATATTAAGACCTTTGAGAAGCTGGTTGAGAGGGATCTCAGGTTATTGGCTAGGGGTATTGTACCCCGGGGGGTTCCCTCTTTAAATAAAACGAATCTGTCAGATATTGACTTCCAGGAGATGATTGCCCTCAGGGAAGATAGGTCTATTACAATCAAAAAGGCTGATAAGGGAGGGGCCATTGTGGTGCCCTCTTCTTCAGATTATCAGGCAGAGGCACTTAGATTACTTGAGGATGTTGAATCTTATACAAAATTGACATGATCCCACATGTGAGTTTTTACACCTTTTGAAAGAGATTCTTGAAGAAGGAAAGGCCCTATTTGTACTTAACACAAAGGAATATGAGTTTCTCTACAATGCCTCACCTATTGTGCCCATCTTCCACCATCTCCCAAAGATCCATAAGTCACTTGTCCGCCCTCCTGGGCGGCCCATTGTGGCCAGTATTGGATCTTTGGGAGATGGGTTATCACGCTACATTGATGGTTTTTTACAGCCACTGGTAAAAAATCTGCCTTCTTTTCTGAGAGATTCTATGGATCTTTTATCCGCTATAAAAAATGTTATGATAGAAAAAATTAAACTAAACATATACTAAGCGCTTAACCTATTAGCCTAACTTAACAATACACGATAATGATGGATAAGTGCTCTAAATGTTGGAATTCCCTTACAAAGATACAACAATAAACTAGTGAATTCTACAGACTAATATAACAAACTGAGAAGACGGCTGCCTAAGGATTGAAAAACCACAAACCTATCCACAAGGTAAGTACAACAATAGCTTAAAAACAAAAATAAAACAAACAATGAAAGAAAACAGAAATAGTCCTTGGCGCACTATCTGGTATATAAACCTGCAGAAAAATGAAGTCCAAAGATCTTGGTAGTGAGGATTGTTGGTCCGGAATCCAATCGTACTCAAAGTCCTCTGAGGTGGTGGAATCAGATTTGTGCGAATGATGCTTTAATGCATGCCAGACCAATATGATTGGGTTCAAAGCAGGATCTTAATGAATGTTGCAGATGTGTTTTGGGGTCAATGTCTTGGAAGGACTGGTGACCACTCCAGATGTGAAGTATTCAGAAATGTTACGTTCTTCCCTCTGAGCAATAATGACCTTCTGTATGTAGACTCTCTAATATGAGGAAAAAGCCTTAATGGACTGGTCATGCACAGCTGCATCTAAAGACTTAGTAAACAATTATTTGGAAGTCTGACTCCTCCTCCCTGTCAGACTTCCAAATAATTGTTTACTAAGTCTTTAGATGCAGCTGTGCATGACCAGTCCATTAAGGCTTTTTCCTCATATTAGAGAGTCTACATACAGAAGGTCATTATTGCTCAGAGGGAAGAACGTAACATTTCTGAATACTTCACATCTGGAGTGGTCACCAGTCCTTCCAAGACATTGACCCCAAAACACATCTGCAACATTCATTAAGATCCAGCTTTGAACCCAATCATATTGGTCTGGCATGCATTAAAGCATCATTCGCACAAATCTGATTCCACCACCTCAGAGGACTTTGAGTACGATTGGATTCCGGACCAACAATCCTCACTACCAAGATCTTTGGACTTCATTTTTCTGTCAGGTTTATATACCAGATAGTGCGCCAAGGACTATTTCTGTTTTCTTTCGTTATTTATTTTATTTTTGTTTTTAAGATATAAAAAATGTTAGTTGGAAAAAGACTTTTAGATGGGTGACATTGGACGTGATGTCACTTTACTCAATCATAGATCACGAGCAAGGGATTCGAGCAGTGGAATTTTTTCTTGATGCTTCTACATTGTCCATTTCATTACGTGCCTTTCTTTTGGATTCTATTATGTTTCTGCTCACCCATAATTATTTTTCTTTTGATGCACAATTTTATCTTCAGACACGGGGTACTGCTATGGGGACGTCATTTGCCCCCTCTTATGCTAATTTGTTTGTGGGTCTTTGGGAATCCACACACATTTTCGGTGCTGATAATTCTTTTCGTCATCAGATTATTTTCTATAAACGGTATATTGACGATTTGATTATGATTTGGGATGGGGATTTATTATCACTGCATGCCTTTATTCATACACTTAATACTAATTCTTTAAATCTTAAATTTACTTATGAAGAACACATGAATCACATCAATTATTTAGACATTACTTTATTTATTGACACGACAGGCACTATTCAAACGGACATTTTTAGAAAGCCTCATTCACGTAATACTTTATTGGAAGCAGACAGCAGTCATTCTAAATCATTCATTCGAAGTATACCCAAGGCTGAATTCCTTCGACTAAGACGGCTTTGTTCAAATGACGATTTATTTGAGCATCAAGCAGAGGAATTAAAAACTCGATTTGCTCAAAGAAAATATAATCACACTGATATTGAAGCAGCATATCTGTGTGTCAAATCTACAAACAGGATCGATTTGTTATCGAACTCGTCTGTGAAGTTCAAGAAGAAACATGAATTGGGTCGAGTGACGTCTGCTCTATTTATCACCCAGTTTAGTCGCCAGGCTGAACAGATTCGTTCTATCATTTATAAACATTGGGGGACCCTCACTCTTGATAAGGACCTACATAGTTCAGTTAACCAGGGTCCAGCCATTACTTTTAGGAAATCCAAATCCTTATCTGACTATCTTTCTCCAAGATTGTTTGACTCTAAGAAGTCTAACAAATCTGTTTAAAATAAAAGGTTTTTTTAAATGTGGAAAATGTTGCGTTTGCTGCTATGCGAAACCAATTAAGTCTATTAAGACTATTTATTCTAAAAAGAACTATAGGATCCCATCCTTTATTAATTGTGACTCACAATTTGTCATATACTTTCTTACCTGTGGCTGTGGCCAAGGGTACGTGGGCTGCACTATACGCCCTGTTAAAAACAGAATCATGGAGCATATACGTTCCATTAAAAGAAAAGATTTCATGTTACCAGTTTCAAAACATTTTACTGACTGTCCTTCAGGAGGTCTATCAAATGTTCATTTTTCTGCTGTAGAACTGGTGCCCATGCCCATGAGAGGGGGTGATAGATTAAAGCTCCTCAACCAGCGGGAGATGTTTTGGATCCATTCTTTGGATACATTATCCCCTGCAGGAATTAATACAGAATGGGATCTAGAAAAGGTGAAGGGAAACACAAAATGGATGTGCCCCCTAAAAGAATTCACTTAAATGCACACCATAACAGTGTAAAAATTAACTTTTAATAAATTTACTTAAAACATATATTACCAAAGTAATGTGTAATGTGAATTAAAAATATATTAAATCAACGCTATCAGGCAACCTTGTCGTCAGTTATAAGTTCATACTATCCCATTTAACCACTTAATAATGGTGGGATATGGAGGACACAGATTGCTAGGAGTCAGGGTGTTAACCCCTCTGGAGCAACGGTGAGACCCAATAATGGAAGTGTATAGATGTACACAAGTGAGTGGCCAATGGGTTAAATGTCCAGCTACCTTGCTAGATCAGCCAGCACTGCGCACTATAATGGAGACTTTAGTGTGTTAAAATAAGAGTGCTAGAGTGATAAAGCTGGCAAATGCAGTGATAATGGTAGTACATACACTGCTTGTCCGGGATGGGAAGGGAGCGAAGATAGCAGGGATACACCATGAAAAATAAAAAATAAATGCATACAATAGTGTAATAAGTTCTTTTCAATCTGGATAAAACATGTATGTCTTGGCTCTATAGCAATGCCTACTTACAGCAGGTCAAAAGGTAAAAAGCATTGATCTACACAGCAGGTAGAAAGGTGTCAGGATCTTCAGGAACAACAGCCCAGGTTTACAGCATAAGAAATCAGCACCTCAGCTCAGACGTCAGTAGATGTGAGTGGATCAGAGACATGCAAAAGAAAGGCAGACCATAGTGTCGATCGTGCATAAAATTTATATAAACAAACAACAAATTTTAGGAATTGTACTCACATTGTGTACATAATCATAGTTCACATAAGGCTTTACTTGAGGCAAATGGAGTGCTGGTTCAGTGTGGAGCAGCTCACCGGGGATCTTCTCCTTAGACTCACAACAGACCGGGTGGGAGATGGCGTCTGACGTCACATCCGCTGTTGGGGTGACGGCATCCGGTCTTGGAGGCAAACGGTGGGGGAACTCAGCAACTCTGAAGCCTTCAGTAGAAAGAGCAGCTGCAGCAATGAAAGTGGCTCTACGCGTTTCGTCGTACTAGACAACTTCCTCAGGAGCATTCATTGAGGAGAAGATCCCCGGTGAGCTGCTCCACACTGAACCAGCACTCCATTTGCCTCAAGTAAAGCCTTATGTGAACTATGATTATGTACACAATGTGAGTACAATTCCTAAAATTTGTTGTTTGTTTATATAAATTTTATGCACGATCGACACTATGGTCTGCCTTTCTTTTGCATGTCTCTGATCCACTCACATCTACTGACGTCTGAGCTGAGGTGCTGATTTCTTATGCTGTAAACCTGGGCTGTTGTTCCTGAAGATCCTGACACCTTTCTACCTGCTGTGTAGATCAATGCTTTTTACCTTTTGACCTGCTGTAAGTAGGCATTGCTATAGAGCCAAGACATACATGTTTTATCCAGATTGAAAAGAACTTATTACACTATTGTATGCATTTATTTTTTATTTTTCATGGTGTATCCCTGCTATCTTCGCTCCCTTCCCATCCCGGACAAGCTACTATTGAAAGGAATCTGTACACATTCCTGGAAGGTTGAGAATTTGATCAGTGATCACCTTGACACATTTTATTTTGAATTTTAATTTTGTGCACTATTTTATCACAGATTGGGTGTGGTTAGCGCCGGTAACAAATCACTTTAAGTTCACTTAGTACATACACTGCAGCATAGACCTGCCAGACACGGCAGTGCTGTGCAAGGAAAGCAGGCACACTCACTATAAAATTAAAGGATTAAATAAATAACTAACTAATGGGATCAACACAGTTAGAGCCAGGAGACTGCTGACACTACATTAAAACAGCTCCAAGTAGGAGACTGACAACATTGCGCGTCCAACGCGCGTTTCCCTCCAGCAAAGGAGCTTCTTCAGGGACAAATTTTAAATCTAAAACATTTTTCATGAACATTTTGTATGAGTATTCTTGCTATGCTTCCGTCTCACGATGATAATAATGATTGTCTGTTTATTAAGTTATTTATTATTGTCATTTTTTTCTGCTTTCTAGTGATCAAATAAGATATATATTTATTAATGAATTCAATTGTCCTACATTTTCTTTTGGCATCTATTCTTCTTTATTATTTATTATTTGTTTTCCTTTTTCTAACTATATATTTACTTTTTTCTAGAATAATATTGTGTTTTACATATGTCCTTTAAACCATATCTATTGTGTCTAGGAGTTTGATGATATACCATTCATATGCCATCTTATGATATTAAAATTAACAAATCAATGGGTTAAATATACATTGAATATTCACTATAGATTTGGACATGTGTATGTTTATGTTTCCACAGTTGATATATATGTGTTATTGATATTTCTTTTGTATGTGATTGGTCTTTTTTATTAATTTTTTACCTGTTTATTCCCTCTATGTGGATCTCTTCCCTCTGAGCATTACGCCCCTTTCCTGTGTTTCATTTCACAGGGAATTTGTGTCCTGGGGGTTTGTGTTTACCTGGACACAGGTGGGCGGTGCTTTTGAGGGTGTAAACCATATAAGAGTTTGATTAAGACCAGTGAAACTACTCTTTGATAAAGCGCACCATGCGAGAGGTTTCTCTTTTTAATTAGTTATGTCCCAATAAATAATTTGTTATTTTTTCTATTAGCCTCCAGTTCTCGTTTTTTCATAGTTGTGATCCAAGTCTTTTCCTTCCTGCTTACTACGTACAGTCAAGCTGGTGGTTTTATTAAATCTACCAGTCTTAAACACTGGCATATTCTGCAAAATGATGATATATTATCTGAAAGTTGCTGTGTACCACCAATGGTGGCATTCAAAAGAGGGAGGAATCTGGCGGATAGCCTGATACATGCAGATAATGAGGGTAACTACAGAACTCCTCATTTTCTGGAGGGTGGCAGACCGGGTAACTTTAGATGCATGAGCTGCTCGGTTTGTAACAGTCTGACTACCGGTAGTCAATTCAGTCACCCCCCAAAGCGGGAGAATCATAAAAATTAAAAATAGACGCCCCACAGCGTGTGCTCCGCTGCTACAGAGACTGGAACAGTACAAGACATTATTGCTTGGCACGGCGAATTGGCTGTACTGCTGTTCAGCTGAACTGGAGACCTCCTAAGTACTACCTTGAGGCTGAGGGCTGTACTAACAGCTAACCGATTGGAAGACCACCCAGGCCCTACCCCCGAGGCTGAGGGATTGAGAAGGAGAGAGCCACGACATCTCTATTGGCGTCCGTTGGTGCTTGGGTAACATTAACCCTGAAATGATTGTTTTTTCTATCTAAATGTACGCTTAATACTCACCTTTATTTTGTGGTTACTAATATAATTTTTAATGCACTATGAGCGTTGTGCGCTGTGTTTTTTTGTATTTCTGTTTGCTATTAGGGGGTATTTGAGCCATCCCTGGTGCCACAGCTGCAGACGTTCCATATACTCTACGTGTTTAAAGGTCACCTCTTTTTGTACATCACTATATCACCTCACTTTTATTGATTGTAGTAGCGCACTATATCTTTTCACATTTTCTCACTCCAGATAGGGAGACTTTCTTATTGAGACGTGAAGCATTCTGGATACATGCTTTAAATACCAGCAACGGTATGGGTCTTAATGAGCAACAGAATTTAAAATGCTTCCTTAATAGAAGGTAATTTTTTGTCTTTCTACAGGCATATTTGATCTTGCACCATCCATGGACTCTGCACTTACCTATTGGGAAAATTATCCTTTTTGTGTGGTTTTTTCCCTTCCCTCCCTCCCCCTTCTCTCCCCCCCCCCCCTGGCTGTGTGTACCCATTTCTGACTAGGTATACACACTAGTATATTCTAAATACTGATGTACTGAATATTCTTATGTGGCATTTCACGGTAACTTTGCAGGATTATACTGATGTCATCAGCAGTATACAGTCACATGTTTTTAATAGTATATTGCTGTATTAGTTTTGTGCACATATGCTTTATGAATATTTTGGTGTGTGGTTTATTTACACTTTCAGGGTGATTTATAGGAGTGTGTCACTCCTCCCTGCTCTGACACTGATCCCATGGCGACGGATACATCTTTGTCCAGCCCTGTGAGTACAGTCTTGATTGGTGCACACCCCCCCTTCCCCCCGACGGGCGGGTCACGCTGACGTCATCATGGGGGAGTGTTCAGTCTGGGGAGAGGTGTGGCTGTGGCTGCATTCCTCCAAGACAGCTCTATGCTGTATTGCCAGGGATTTAGACCTAGACGTCTGACGTCACTAGGGGGCGCCATATGGTAGCTCTGACATCACTAGGGGGCGCCATATGGTAGCTCTGACGTCACTAGGGGGCGTCAACATCCTGGTTATGTGGCAGAGCGGGGAGAGTATCAGGGGGGTGGTATATATTGTGACTGTTTTCTTGTGTTTGGTAGCCTTCACCTTGAGAAAGGCAGTATTAGACTGCCGAAACGTTGGACTTTATGGCATATTAAACCTCCTTTGAGTAAGACCGTGTGCCTGCTTCTTCTTCTTTGTCCGGCTACAGGAAGGGTCAGGAGACAGGGAGGACAGAGGCAGGAGAAACCCATCTGACTCCGGCCTTGCCTGTCCCTACGAATACAAACACACAACCCCTCACTGAATAACATAGCCCTAATCCCATGTAATAATCCTGGGTGTAAACAAAATAATGGTTTTATGAATATTGTAATGGTTTATTAGGGACCTAGGAGGTGGCTAGTGGTGCTGTTATGTGTATTTTTGTTTATTGTGGGTAGTGGGGGTGGATGAACGGGGTATTGGCCCCAAGGATGGGTGTTTAGGCCTACCGGGTGGGGGGGGGGTAGCGGGAGGGGTTAACCCCTTCATTACCTTAGCGGTATTAACCACGAAGTTAAAGAAGAGGTTAAGTCATCCTGCAACCCCCTGGCAAGGCCTAAACACCCACCCAGGGCCAAATACCACCTTCACCCACCCCCGCTACCCACAATAAGCCTGGCACGGGTGTATAACCCCTTCATTGCCTTGGCGGTAATGAAGTTGCCTGTAAATGCATTTTTTATGCATCGGATTCATGCCGGGGGTCTCTGGTGCTGATATTAATGGATATCAGCTCTGGGACACATGCATGTTATTTTCATCGCAGCTTCACCCCACCTTCTTGCCAACTTTTGTGGCGGGACAATTTGGAGAAGAAACAGCAATTTTAAAGTGGCGATCAGCCGCAATAAGCTGATCAGGGCTTATAGAATTGAGCGTGTTTGAAAAACTGGCGATCAGTGCTGAAAAGTGGCTTATCACCGCGCGTCTGCCGATTTTATTTATTTATTTATTTTCCGGCAAAAAACCCCCGGTTATTTTTGCTCTAATCGCCAGCTTCTCTGGGCTTTCTGAATCGCTGTAGGCTTTTTTGGCTATAAACTGGTGATAAGTGGCTTATCGCTGCTTACTGCATGAGGGCCTTAGGGAGGATTTGTTCCTGTAAAGTACACCTAGTTTGGCATAGGATTTGGATGTCAGGGTATCAATGTGCATCCCAAATGTTAAATGGGAGTTGAACTATATGCCCAGATATTTCAAACAAGTAACAGGGGCTAGGATGGTATTAGAGCTGGTTTTTATCTGAAGCTCTGTCATTGGCAGCTTTAGCAATTTAGCTCTGGTCCCAAATACCATTGTTACAGTCTTGTCAGTGTTTAAAATCAGTTTGTTTTGGGAAATCCAGTTTCAAGTCTCAAAAAATCAGATTGAAGTATGTGTTCAAGGTCAGAGAGGCGAGGGCTGCGTGCATATAGGATCAGATCCAAGGCCTCTCACAATAACCTGTTAGGAATATTATTTTCTCATCTATCCGACATAAGTATAAAATATACTCTACCAAGACCCCTAATACAGAGTTACCCACCTTATACGGGAGCAGCTGCCAGACGAGTACAGTAAATGTATCTTATTTCTTTTACCACTGGAGGGCAGCGTGGAGTTGCAAGGAGTGGCGCCCGTAAGGACGACGTGCCAGTTAGGCGGAAGGAGACGCGCACACACTTTTATGTGAAACGGATATTTTTGGGGAGGGATTTAGTAGTCTGAGTGAGAAAATTGATATTTTGTCACAATGGAAAAATGGAAAAATTAACCATTTAAATATGCACAGATTTTATCCCACGTTTGGAAATTAGGGATGTTGCCTAAAAGTCTGAGAATGCATTAAGTGCCACCCACGGGCTTTAATGAAGCAGCATTTGTGGGATAAAGGGAACAGCATCCTGTATAAAGGTATTTTGGGCTCGATATAAATAATTGAAGCCAAAAACTAATATTAAGTAAATTGAGAATGGAAAAATATTCAGCACAAACGTACAGAATGTGATATTCTGAGAGATCTTACAGATGTTATCAAATCCCACAATGAATATATAGAAAATGTCTGTATAGAACGAGTCAAACAAGAATATGCCAATAAAACGTTTAATTGGGAGATACAGGGGCCACAATTCAGGTCAGTTAGCTGGAAGAAGGGAAGCCGGTCAGCCAGAAGAGCAGGTCCTCCGGTCAGCCAGAAGAGCAGGTCAGCCGGTCAGCTCTGAGATCAGCATTACTTATATCCCCTAAACGTTGTCCCCTGCATGTAATGCGCAGAACAGCCTGCACTGCATATACTGTACATGAGATACTTAACCCTTTCTTTTCGCTCGACTCTAATCTGAATGATTTGCTAATTGGTTTGTAATTAGAGAGATATTTGTAGCAGAATCCCATGTATGTTCTTTTTACCTTTTTAGATACCGTTTTGTGTAATAAAAGATATGAGATCAGAGGGGCTTCCTGTTTGCACTCGTGTTTTGGCAGAAGTGTATATGTGACCCTATAAATCTCCCTCACACCCGGCTTGGCAGCGTGACACTAGTGCAATGACCTGGGGAAGAATCACTGAGCTGTTAGCAATAGATACAACGGATAGAAAAGACACTACACATAGGTTGGATTAAAGAGAGTATTTTATTGAAATAATGAATCTCTTTGCTGGTAGGGGCCTGCAGCACATTGCAGAGCAATATAGTAACACGCAGAGCAATGCACTGCAGGCCCCTCCGGCAGCAAAGGAGTGAAGACCAATGCAGGGTGTATAAAGATCTCACTGATAATTCATGCACAAAGGGCAATTTGTTGCTGTGATCCAGAGGAAGGCGAAACATAACCCCTGCTGTGCAATGGGGGAAAAAATTCCTTCCTGACCCCATTAAATGGCGATCGGAGGGTCCCTGGATCACTGCGCAGTGAGATCAGATGGAGCAGCACAGATCAGCGTTGTTATACACAGGGGCACACTCAGTATATAGAGATGTGGGTGATGGGGCCCTTGTGCCCCTGTGTATAACTCACCTGCTCCCCCATCCCCCTGCATATCTATCCCATTCACCCCTTTTCCTCCCGCATACCTCGCAGGGCCGGCCGGCCATTAGGCGGTCGCCTAGCGCGCAAAGGTCCTAGGGGCGCATTAATAATCATTATTATTTTTTTTCTTATTATTTCTAATTTATTTATCTTTTTTTTAAAATTATTATTCTTTTTTTTTATCCAGTATTTTGGCGCCCTTTTGTTTTTATTTTGCGTCGCGCTGGGGTGCGGTCGCACCCCCTGCAGTCCCGATAGCTACGCCACTGTTTATTTTATTATTTTATTTATCTTGTTATTTTTTATACAACTGGGGCACAAATTTTAAGTTTCGCCTCGGGCGCATGAAACCCGTGCTCCGGCCCTGCTCCTTGTTCTCTCTCACCCTCTCACGCCCAATATCCCTATCTCCCTCTAGTACCTGCCCCTCCCGCAGCCTTCCTGATCTTATCTGCCTCTCCTGCGGTCAAACCAACTTCTCAGGGCCCCTAGAATACCCCTGTATCTACGCCCTGGCTCCTCTGCTACCTGCTCCCGGCTTCTTCTCCGCCTAAAAAAGGTGAAGCAGCAGATCTGTCCGCACCTCTCGTATTCTCCTACCTGCTCCTGGGGTCTTCTCCTCCGCCTAAAAAAGGTGAAGCAGCAGATCCGGCCACACCTGTCGTATGCTCCTTGGTCATCGTACACCACGTCTGCCTCCTCGGCCGCCTTGTAGCCCACCTCATTGTTCCACTTGACGCCCGCTTTTTCGTATGCCTCGTCGTCCGCCTCGTAGCCCGCCTCGTCGTCTGGTGGCACAAAGGGCACCACCTTCGTGCGTGTCCTGACCTGCAGGAGACATGAAGTGTTTGTAACCAGGGACAGTGATACTCTGTATCGCAAGAGCTCCTGTGCCACTTATACCCCCCTCCGCAATACCACGTTATACCGCCCTCCACAGGGCAAATACCCGTTATACCCACCTCCCCAGGCCCAGTACCCAGTTATACAACCCTCCCAAGGCCCAGTACCCTGTTATACACCCCTCCCAAGGCCCAGTACCCTGTTATACGCCCCTCCCCAGGCCCAGTACCCTGTTATACACCCCTCCCCAGGCCCAGTACCCTGTTATACACCCCTCCCAAGGCCCAGTACCCTGTTATACACCCCTCCCCAGGCCCAGTACCTGTTATACCCACCTCACCAGGCCCAGTACCCGTTATACCCACCTCACCAGGCCCAGTACCCATTATGTACCCCTCCCCAGAAGGTCATATTTCTATTTATCAAAAATACATTGAGTTACCTCTGGTTTTCAGGCATGTCCTAGGGGAGTTATCACAGAGACACAGAAACGTCGCTGAGTTTGGTGAGTAACTCCCTTAACCTCTCAGCAGTTGAATTCCCCATTAGGCGCTTAACACGTTAAAAACAAGCGTTGCTATTTCTCTGCATGAAGTTGCAGGTAATTGGAAGAGTTACACAGTGACGGCTATTTCATCACTCACCTTCTTCTCCCGAAACGGTCTTTTCTGTCTTATTTCCGGCTTCACATCGGATATCCATATCCATTCTTGGCCTCTGATCTGTATGCAAGACAATGCTTTAAGACAGGGTTGCGCAACCTTTTTCCCTGCTCCCCCCTCCCCCCTCCCCACCTTGTCTCCGACGTTCTGATGTAACGACGTCATGTGATATCACGTTGCTATGGCAATGCCACATCATGTGACGCCACGTTGCTGTCGCCAGAAGCCGCCGGAGACAAGGAAAGGGAACTTACAGAGGACTTGCGCTCGATTTCCGGCATTTAATTTAAATGCTGTGGGGAAGAGCGAGGGGCCACTGTAAGCGCCGAGCCCCTCCTCCCAAGAAAATGTCGCGCCCCTCGATTTGCACACCCCTGCTTTAAGAGATATTCTGGGACCCTCCAACTCCTCCATCGGACCCTTCCTCATACTCATATTGACTGACCTTGCAGTGCTCTGCCCTGACTTGCACTGACCTGCTATGATGCCTCTCAAAATACCATGCTAACTCATTCTGAACATACATGTGTCCTTTCTACATGTTACTCAGCTTGTATGGGCCACAGACAGCTTTCCCGGGGTCCAGGACTAGTTTCCACCGGGGACCCTCACCCATGGGTCGGCGACCTTGCGAGAACCCACCCCCCCCCCCAACCTGTTTTCTCTTGCACTGCCATAGACTACAACATTTCGGCCTGCTGGTCTTTTTCAGGTAAAGTGGCTAAACCCACTAAATCCAGCAAAGAAAGGCCAGCAGCCAAAACATTGTAGTCTGTGGCACAATAAATTATCTTTTTTTATTCAAATCTGTGTGCCCTTTTCCATCAATCTTATTGTATACATTGGACGAAATGCCGGTCTTCCCTGAGACTAAGGGGCACTGGTAAAAGTATCACTAATTGTTTTTTTTTGGTATGCAGCAAATCCCCATCATTTTTGCGTTCTCTTGCTCTGCCCCAATCTGACACACCACCTTGCTCTCTCACCCCCCTCTTACACTCCCCCATCACCCTTTCCTTCCCCAAAGGTTGTCCTTTAATCAGATCTTACCCAAATTGTCTCCATCTCCCTTGGAAATGTTCTGTCTTTAAGCTGTGTGGCTCCTCTTGATCCGAACTTTCTTAGCTGACCCCTTTAGGTTTCGGCTCCGAGGGTCTAAAAAATAAGCGACTCCGAAAAGATGTGAAATATGCACAAGGGTCCTAAAATATTTATCTAATGGGGCTCTGAGGGGGAGACTTAAATACTAGTTAATATAATCTATTTAACTAACAAATATGATCTATTAAACTAAGAAATATAATGTATCAAACTAAATAAATATCTATTAAACTAATAAATAGAATCTATTGTACTAAGAAATATAATCTATTCAACTAAATAAATATAATCTATTTAAAAACAATACAATAAAAAGCTGGAGAAATGATACGTTAACCAAGCCACAGATGTGATGCCAATGAGCGTTGAACTCCTTGCAGATCCACCGTCAGCTGGTTGTGGCAGAAAGTGGTGACATGCAGTAGAACAGAGTGGTTGAGCTGTAACCACGGCAGTCAGGTCAGAAATCAACACAATATTTTTTGAAATTTAGAATGAGAATGTTCAATATGTCACATTCTGGGCTCAGACCCTGAGCCCTGTCACATGTTAGCAGCTTGTGATAATAGAAGATATCCATATACTGGGATGTGATAAGAGACATGAAGGTCATTTTATACTGGGTCCCATAACCTGCTTTATATGAAGTATCATTTTACACTAATTAGTAGAGATGCTACATTTTGAAAAATAGCGCTTTTGGCGACATTGTTCATTTTCTCTACAAATGATAAATGAAAAAGTTGGATAAAACGTTATATGTGTGTGTGCGCGTGCAATATATATATATATATACACATATACATACATACACATATAGTATGTTTATATATATATATATCATACTATATGTATATATATTGTCTGTTTTATACACACATACACGTGTGTGTATATGTATGTGTGTGTGTGTGTGTATATATGTGTGTGCGTGTGTATATATATGGTATAACCCAGAGGTGCGCAAAGTGGAGGGCGGGAGATTTTTCGGGGGGGGGGGGAGGCGCACGGGCGGTTGCAGAGGCCCCGCGCACTTCCTCGAGGCATTAAAATTAAATGCCGGGGGATCGCGTGAGGCCTCTGCAATGCTATTACTTACCTTGACTCTGCCGGCGTCACTCGTGTCCATGGCAACGCGGTGTTAAATTACGCCGCGGGGTCATGTGACGTCACCCTCGTCAAATGCCGCTGCCGGTCACGTGACGCCGCATCAAGGTAAAGGAGGGGGTGGGGGCGCGAGCTCCCCTGGTATAACCAATAAATAATATAGCTGATATAGCAATTTGGTTGTGGCTAGAGAAAGATTATAGTGGCAGTGAGAATTAGTGGCCAGAATTAATAACTAAAAAGTAGCTGTAATAAAATAATAATAAACACTATGCCTAAACACAATAACAGTCCAGAAACTTAGCTCTAATAGCTATGTTATAACTCAATCATAAAAGGATCCAATTCGGGCATCCTCTGGAGTCCTGGCAGCTCTCTTCGGGGAAACAACCACCTCCTCGATAGATACCTAAACAAAAAAAAAGAAGAGAAAGCGCCCGCTCCATGTGTAAATTCGGTTTAACAATTTCATTTCCTGGACAAGATAAAAATAACAAACTCACAAACATCCGTTTGGTAAAAGCGTTGTATGAGACAGGCTCGTGCTCCGTGGTAATCCGGTGGTCAATCCGGTGGTCAATCCGCAGCTCCAGACTTTGGACGATGACCGGGAAACTCGATAGGCTGCGCCCCTTGCAGTGTGGTCCTCCGGCAATCTGTAGTATGCAGTTGTGATTCCACTCTGTAATTCCGGTGTCTCGCCTTGTTCGCGTACCAACTTCCCTTCCGGCGTCAAGACGGATAGTGTGGCAATAGCAACGAGAAGAATGTACCTACGTGTTTCTTCAGCACACGGCTGATTTCATCAGAGGATAATGCTACAACTCAGTCGTAATGGTTTTATAGTCCTACAGTCCAATTGGTAATGGCATAATAGATCACATATGTTACTGATTTTAGATAATAATAGATTCTTGTATGACACACACACACGAACACATATACATATACATATATATATATATATATATATATATATATGTATATATATATACATACACACATATATATATTTACACACACATACATATATTTACACACACATATATATATATATATATATATATATATGAAACCAGGTGTCCCACCAAGGAGACAAAAAACAGCACTCAAGGTATATGTGTAGAGGTATAAGTACCGTGTTAGCCGAGCTTCAATAATCATAAAATAATAAAAAAATAATATCATCTATTTATTTTTTGATTTTATATATATATACAGTATATATATATATATAGATAGATAACAGCAGGCACTTCAAAGGCTCCAAAGAAATAAGTGCTTGTTCAACAAAAATTACAGGAAACCAGGTGTCCCACCAAGGAGACAAAAAAACAGCACTCAAGGTATATTGCAAAAGTGTATTTGAAAAAAAGCAGGCACATATAAATCCAACGTTTCGGTCCTGTATAGGGCCTTCCTCACGCCCCTGAGGAAGGTCCTATACAGGACCGAAACGTTGGATTTATATGTGCCTGCTTTTTTTCAAATACACTTTTGCAATATACCTTGAGTGCTGTTTTTTGTCTCCTTGGTGGGACACCTGGTTTCATATAATATATATATATATATATATATATATATATATACAAATACAACTGTATGCTCATCTGCATGTCTTAGGCAGGTCTGCAACCCCGCCTTTCCCCATTATCACCCAGCATACAGCACTTCCACTGCAGCAAGGGATTCTGGGAAATGACATGCAAATGAGCACACAGTGTCACTTTTTGCCTCAAAAACCATTTTTAACATGGTTCCCTATAGGCTTAAGCTTGCTGCATGGTCACAGCTTTGAGCACAGCCAGGGTTAAGGTGCATACCCAGAAAACCACCCACAGACAGCTGTTTCGACCTTAATGGGTCTCATCAGTGTGGGGTTGATTTAACTGGGTATGCAAAGAGGCTATGGGATAGGCTATACCATAATACTGAGTTAAGTTATGGTGAGTAAAAAAAGTGACAAAAACCCTCCACAGGAAAGCAAATATGCAAATACAACTGTATGCTCATCTGCATGTCTTAGGCAGGTCTGCAACCCCTCCTTTCCCCATTATCACCAGCATACAGCACTTCCACTGCAGCAAGGGATTCTGGGAAATGACATGCAAAAAAAAAAAAAATATATATATATATATAATCTTCTTCTCTCTGAAGAAGACCGTTTTAGTCGGAACGCGTTGGAGTGAGAGTCTGTGGAGTGGGACCCCTACCCTTTTCCATGACAGGAGGCCTTGGCTATCTGTAAATTGGCCTTTCACACCTACGCTTTAATGGTGATGTATTTACATCTTTAATACTCGAGCATTTATTGCCTCCATTTCTGCAATTACTATTTTACAACAACAGCTATCTCCTTACGTTATGTGCACAAATCTGCAGTGTGTGTAGAGGTATATGTGCATGCTTGGATCAGAGCTGCTTGTGTGTAGAGGTATATGTGCATGCTTGGATCAGAGCTGCTTGTGTGTAGAGGTATATGTGCATGCTTGGATCAGAGCTGCTTGTGTGTAGAGGTATATGTGCATGCTTGGATCAGAGCTGCTTGTGTGGAGAGGTATATGTGCATGCTTGGATCAGAGCTGCTTGTGTGTAGAGGTATATGTGCATGCTTGGATCAGAGCTGCTTGTGTGTAGAGGTATATGTGCATGCTTGGATCAGAGCTGCTTGTGTGTAGAGGTATATGTGCATGATTGGATCAGAGCTGCTTGTGTGTAGAGGTATATGTGCATGCTTGGATCAGAGCTGCTTGTGTGGAGAGGTATATGTGTATGCTTGGATCAGAGCTGCTTGTGTGGAGAGGTATATGTGCATGCTTGGATCAGAGCTGCTTGTGTGTAGAGGTATATGTGCATGCTTGGATCAGAGCTGCTTGTGTGTAGAGGTATATGTGCATGATTGGATCAGAGCTGCTTGTGTGGAGAGGTATATGTGCATGCGTGGAACAGAGCTGCAGTGTGTGTAGAGGTATATGTGCATGCTTGGATCAGAGCTGCAGTGTGTGGAGAGGTATATGTGCATGCTTGGATCAGAGCTGCTTGTGTGGAGAGGTATATGTGCATGCTTGGATCAGAGCTGCTTGTGTGTAGAGGTATATGTGCATGCTTGGATCAGAGCTGCTTGTGTGTAGAGGTATATGTGCATGCTTGGATCAGAGTTGCAGTGTGTGTAGAGGTATATGTGCATGCTTGGATCAGAGCTGCTTGTGTGTAGAGGTATATGTGCATGCTTGGATCAGAGCTGCTTGTGTGTAGAGGTATATGTGCATGCTTGGATCAGAGCTGCTTGTGTGTAGAGGTATATGTGCATGCTTGGATCAGAGCTGCAGTGTGTGTAGAGGTATATGTGCATGCTTGGATCAGAGCTGCTTGTGTGTAGAGGTATATGTGCATGCTTGGATCAGAGCTGCTTGTGTGTAGAGGTATATGTGCATGCTTGGATCAGAGCTACTTGTGTGTAGAGGTATATGTGCATGCTTGGATCAGAGCTGCTTGTGTGGAGAGGTATATGTGCATGCTTGGATCAGAGCTGCTTGTGTGTAGAGGTATATGTGCATGCTTGGATCAGAGCTGCTTGTGTGTGTAGAGGTATATGTGCATGCTTGGATCAGAGCTGCTTGTGTGTAGAGGTATATGTGCATGCTTGGATCAGAGCTGCTTGTGCTGGTGATTACTTTTGCTGTTCTTTGCCTCACGGAATACATGTTTGGTAGATGTGAGTCCCCCTCCTCTTTTATCAATTTTTCTTCCCTTGTTTTTAACCCACAGTAATACATTTGTATTGTTATCACTTTCTTGGCATGCCCGTGTGCTTCTTCATAAGGATGCTTTTTTCGTTGTAATACATATCCATTATCCTTTAGCACCACTGTCCATTGTTATTATATCATAAATCAAGACAGTTTCTGGGCAACAGTGACGCACTGTGTTGATGCGGTATACTTTGTGTCACATATATATATATATATATATATATATATATATATATATATATATATAATCAAAAAATAAATAGACTATACCGTTCTGTGGCTAACGAAATGCTTTTATTTGTGCGAGCTTTCGAGATACGCTGATCTCTTCTTCTGGCGATGTTACAATGAATGAAGCAAGCAAAGGGTATACTTAAAAACAGTGTCTCTTGGAATGTTATCTGTGCTTGTCTCTTCTCCCCCCCCCCCTTGTGTGAATGTGATTTATGGCTAGAGGTGTTAAATGGTTCCTGAAAGTTAGTGATGTAAGAGTGTGTGTGTGTGTGTGTGTGTGTGTGTGTATCTGTGTGAATATAAATGAATGGAGAGCCCACAGTTTATACAGTGCTTTACAAAAGGTGTGTGTGTGGAGTGGGAGTTAATATAAATTGTGTGGGTAGGTGTGGAAATGTGAGAGATTGTAGCAAAACTAAAAGTGTGTGTAGATACTATGTGGTCCCTATTGGTGTATAGGGATGGAAAAACAAGGAGTATTTGTATGTGTAAGAGACAGCTGTGTGTGCATACATATAGCACAGTATGTACAGACATGGCCTTTAGCGCTCATGGGAAGAGAGTTCACTTGTGTCAGTAATGACTCATAAAATTTCGATCTCTGTTTAGGCCACCGCTAAGTGTCCCGAACAGTTGCATATATTTCTATTCGTGCAACCATCTCTATTTCGGTGTTTTAAGATTAACTTTGAGTATGGCAACCCCCAGATCGTCCATCTTATGGACAGAGTCAGAGAAATGTTCGCCGACAGGACTGTCTCTTGTTCCGCGTGTGATGCTGTGCGATGCAGGTTCATTCTCTTGTTTAGCCCCTGCCCCGTCTCACCTATGTAGTAGCAGCCCCCTGGACATTTCATGCACATGATGAGGAACACGACATTGCTGGAGGAACAGGTGAACCTTCCTCTGATTTTGTATTCCCGATTCCTGTGTGGTATTTGTATTGTGTCCGCTGTGTAGAGTATTGCGCAGGTTTTGCATCTTGCGTCCTGGCCTGGCATATATATAATTATATATATATATATTCCACAGAAGCAGCCGGCACTCCAGTTGCATGTAGAAAAAATTGGGTGCTTGTCCCATAAAGCAATAATAAACCACACGATTCCGTTTGAAGCACGAGATCAGGAGACAGCACTCTGGTAAGTTTGATCACAAGTTTTTGTACTGAAAAAGACACATAAACCGACGTGTCACGACAGGTCACTCTGCGCGTATTCTGACAGGCCGAGATGGCGTTTGCAGGGAGCTCGGGCGGTGGTAACATCTCTGCGGTGGCGCGGTCCGGATCCCAATACGTTCGCCGCGGAACCCGCTCTGGGCTTCAGTGTAAATCTCCGTCTCCCCCTGTCAGCCTCAGGCAGCTGTTTAGCTATATTTTTAGCCAATCCAGGATTCCTTTATCCCGTTTTATTGAACACTGTCTTCCTTTTTATTATTTTATATACCGTTTGTCATGTTGTTTATAGATTTAGTTTCATTTAGTTATATTTGATTATTCATGTGGTTTGTGTTCATTGTTACCGAACCCGGATCTGTGACGCATATGTACTGAGGTGGGGTTGGATCCCCTCGGTTATTTCTTGTTTTATTAATAAATAATTTACTATATTTTAATCTCTGGTGTGCATTGTGTGCATTTTTCTTCTTGTCTGCACAGTGCTTCAGATTCTGCATCTGAAAAAATGCCGGTGGATCGGGATGTGAGGTAGGGAAGTGACGTCCGCGCCGGAACGTTATTGCCACGCCTCCAAATATTCATTGCCACGCCCCCAAATCGCGCCCGCTGCATACCCTGCAAAGCCATTAAAAAGCTCAGGCTTCAGCAAGTGTATTGCAGCGTGTGTGCGCCTTCCCTCCTTCTGAAATACTATAGACCAGGCCTGCACAACTCGTAAAGCGAGAAGGGCCAAAATGCTCCAAGGAAAAAAAATTTGGGCCGCACGGGTAAAATCATCATCATCATCTCTCCTCCAGCACCTCTCATCATCATCCTCATATCTCCCCCAGAACCCCTCACTATCAACCTTTGCGATACTCCCCATCTATCTCTCATACCCCCATCTCTCCCCCTCACCCACACATAATACTCCCTCTCCACAAACACACAATACCCCACTGCACACCACACACATCCCACGCCCCCTGCACCTCACATCCTTCTACCCCCCTGCACCTCACATCACTCTCCCCCCCTGCACCTCACATCACTCTCCCCCCCTGCACCTCACACCACTCTCCCCCCCCTGCACCTCCCATCTCTCCCCCCTGCACCTCACATAACTCTCCCCCCCTGCACCTCACATCACTCTCCCCCGCTGCACCTCACATCACTCTTCCCCCCTGCACCTCACATCACTCTTCCCCCCTGCACCTCACATCACTCCCCCCCCTGAACCTCACATCACTCCCCCCCCTGAACCTCACACCACTCTCCCCCCCCCTGCACCTCACATCACTCTCCCCCCCTGCAACTCACATCACTCTCCCCCCCTGCAACTCACATCACTCTCCCCCCTGTACCTCCAATCACCCCCCCTGCACCTCCAATCACCCCCCCTACACCTCCAACAACCCTCCCCTGCACCTCCAATAACCCCCCCTGCACATCCAACAACCCTCCCCTGCACCTCCAAAGACCCCCCCTGCACCTCCAAAGACCCCCCCTGCACCTCCAATGACCCCCCCTGCACCTCCAATAACCCCCCCTGCACCTCCAATAACCCCCCGCACCTCCAATGACCCCCACACCTCCAATCACCCCCCTGCACCTCCAATCACCCCCCCTGAACCTCCAATGATCCCCCCTGCACCTCCAATGATCCCCCCTGCACCTCCAATCACCCCCCCCGCACCTCCAATCACCCCCCCCCGCTGCACCTCCAATCACCCCCCCTGCACCTCCAATCACCCCCCCCCCTGCACCTCCAATCGGCGGGGCGGGCCACACAGAGAGGCGGGGCGGGCCGCACAGAGAGGCGGGGCAGGCCGCACAGAGAGGCGGGGCGGGCCGCACAGAGAGGCCGGGCGGGCCGCACAGAGAGGCGGGGCGGGCCGCACAGAGAGGCCGGGCAGGCCGCACAGAGAGGCCGGGCGGGCCGTACAGAGGGGGCCGCACAGAGAGGCGGGGCGGGCCGCACAGAGAGGCGGGGCGGGCCGCACAGAGAGGCGGGGCGGGCCGCACAGAGAGGCGGGGCGGGCCGCACAGAGAGGCGGGGCGGGCCGCACAGAGAGGCCGGGCGGGCCGCACAGAGAGGCCGGGCGGGCCGCATGCGGCCCGCGGCCGTTATGTTGTGCAGGCCTGCTATAGACGCAGCCTTATCGACGCTTACTGAATAGGCCACTGTGTCTCTGTCTCTCTCTGTGTGTGTCTCTCTCTCTCTCTCACTGTGTGTCTCTCTCTCTCTCTGTGTCTCTGTGTCTCTCTGTGTCTCTCAAATCAAAATCAGCTTTGTTGGCATGACAAAAGAACATTTGAGTATTGCCAAAGCGTGAGTAATAGGGGGTGTGGGACAATGATTACACGAATACTAGGGGGTACGGTTTAATGGTTATACAGTACATTACTTTTGTCTCTCTCTCATTCTCTGTCTCTCTCTCATTCTCTGTCTCTCTCTCTCATTCTCTGTCTCTCTCTCATTCTCTGTCTCTCTCTCTCATTCTCTGTCTCTCTCTCTCATTCTCTGTCTCTCTCTCTCATTCTCTGTCTCTCTCTCTCATTCTCTGTCTCTCTCTCATTCTCTGTCTCTCTCTCATTCTCTGTCTCTCTCTCATTCTCTGTCTCTCTCTCTCATCCCTGTATGATAGGTATGTTCCAACTCTATTTTTTGCTCTTCTTTTCCGTTTGAGAGGAGGGAGTCCCTCACCTCTTCAGCCACACACCAGGAACGCTGGATTGCTTACAGACGCTCGGAGAGGCGGATACAGTCGTGGATTGCAGGCACTGATTTATCTGGTACTGTAAGTACCGCAAACATGCTTGAACAAGGGCCGTAGACATTTTATTTGATGGTTTAGATTACCATTGTCTGTGGTTGTTAGTTATTGGTATTACAGTTTTTTGATGTTGTTACGAATCAAATACATTTTGAAGTAGTAATCCCCTCCGAACTGGGCATTCCTGGCCAATAATGCCCTGGCTGTAAGAGTTGAAGGGCCCAAGCAAAGCCCCCACCTCTATACACACTAACACTGCAGGGGCATCAGAGTGTCTTATTGTCATGGCAACAGGAGGTGTCACGTGATGTAATTTGTTTAATAAATTATTTTTTAAGGTGTCCCGGTTTTTCATTTTCGAAATCTGGTCACCCTATTCATCAAGCAGAAAAAGTGAAGAAACAATTGTAGTTTTGCTAATGGACGTCATTTTGGCATATCATTAGCTTTGAGGATACCCATTAATATGAAGAAAAGTAACAGCCATTCCCAATGTAGCCCCCCTTCCCTGGGCCAATCGCAGATCGGGCCCCCTCCTCTGTACTAGGGCCTGGCTACGTGTCTGAGTGTGGTGCATACCTGCTGGCAACAGGGGGGCCTGAGTCTCCCGCGATGGTATGGGGGATGATAGGATCAGGTTTCTGGGGTGAATGCCTTCGTCTCATTTAATGGTGCAGCACCTCCATCTCTGAGCCCCAGGAATACGGGTGGAATCCTTCCAGAGAGTCGTCCCCCCCCCCCCCCCCCCCCCGGGGATGAGAGATTCCAGTCTCACACTGTATATCTTTAAAAGCAGCCGCAGCTCTTTATTCACAGCAGCAGAATAGCAGCAACAAGACTGTCAATCAGGTACAGGGTGTCTTCCTCCACACAGGACTGCTCTCCCTCAGGATGGTCTCTGTGTCCCTGCCACCACCCCAGGTCAAGGGCACCCAGGGTGGGGCTAGCTCTTCCCTCGCCCCCTAAACAGGGTGAGAGGAATTGGTCCACCTCCCTAAGTAAGGTTGCATCAGCTCTACTCAGAGGCTGATGGCTCCCCTTCTCCAACGGCCAATTGATATAGGCTCTCTCTGTCACCCTGGGCCAGCCAGGTGACAGACTCAGCAGACTCTAACTCTGGACTGAACTCTTAACTCTGACACACACTTCTACTAAATAGGAAGTGCACTGCTCTTTATGATATTGGCAGGCACTGCCCCTGTGTCTCTGCCTTCCACACAGGGTCAGGTACCAATTTCAGGAATGTCCCGTTATTAGCGTAAACACAACAGAGTTCCATGGATCTAGCATTAAGACTGTAAGCTCTGCAGGCCAGGGATTTCCTTTCCTATTGTCTGATTTTGTTTGTTGCACTTATTGTACTATAATTCCCTGTACTGTATTGCCTCTCTTATAAAGCGCTATATAAATAAAGATTTCCATACATAATATATCTTAATGCATCTTAAGACACCTTAGAGTTCCCTCTATAAGACACTTTATGGTCCACTCAAGTGAATAGTCTGTAAGGAGTCTAAGGCTGCGTCCATAGAAGGACAAGCAGCGCTGAGGCGTGCGGACGCTCCGCGCTGAGCCCCTGCATCCTCAATGAGGATGCCTTGAGAGGGGGCTCATGCGAGCGTCCGCGGGCGTGCTCAGGCTTTGGAGTTTTCAGCCGAGCGCCAAGCTGTTTTTCAGCGCGCTGTCGGCTGAAAACATCCAATCAGCCTTAAGCAGCGTCAACGTCACGGCGCCGTGACATTGACGTCAGTGCATCGCGGGCGATTGGCCCAGCGACGTCACTGCCCCGCCTCCAACCACCTCCCCCCGGCTCCCTTCGCGCACGCTGGCTCCGTGGAATCGGGCTGACTTAAGCAGGAGAGCCTCAGCGTTAGCGCGCATCCGCTCTCCCCACCCCTCTATGGCCCGGGCCTTAGTTACTGTACAGCATTGTAAAGTGCCTTGCTGGCCTAGTACAATTTAGTAAATATCCTAAACAATGTCGTCTTAGGCAAAATGTTGCTGATCTTTGCTCTAAAAATGACTATGAACTAAAGAGAAATAACAATCTCCCTTGTGAGCACATTCACATGTCTCAGACAGGTCTGCAACCCTGCTTTTCACCATTATCCCATACAGCTTCCACTGCAGCCAGGGACTCTGGGAAATGACATGCAAATGAGCACAGTGTCACCTTTTGCTTCAAATCTATTTTAAATGAAATTAGCCTTGTACTTCTGGTGGAGAGTAGGGGTTTGGTGCTTTATACGTTACATATTATTAAATGTTAACATCAAACAAATATTGTCATTATGTTTGGTGCTACTTATTTCTTTTTCATTAGGATTTATTTATTCATCTTTCATTATTATTATTTACTAGCTGAGAGACCCGGCGTTGCCCGGGATGTAAATGCGTAATAGGTAGTATTATTTATAACTCGTGGAACAATAGGTGAGTATTTGTTGTAAAGGTTTCGGGGGGGGGGGGAGAAAGGGGAGCGGGGGGGGAGAAAGGGGAGCGGGGGGGGGGAGAAAGGGGAGCGGGGGGGGAGAAAGGGGAGCGGGGGGGGAGAAAGGGGAGCGGGGGGGGGGAGAAAGGGGAGCGGGGGGGAGAAAGGGGAGCGGGGGGGGAGAAAGGGGAGCGGGGGGGGGGAGAAAGGGGAGCGGGGGGGGAGAAAGGGGAGCGGGGGGGGGGAGAAAGGGGAGCGGGGGCGGGGAGAAAGGGGAGCGGGGGGGGGAGAAAGGGGAGCGGGGGGGGAGAAAGGGGAGCGGGGGGGGAGAAAGGGGAGCGGGGGGGGAGAAAGGGGAGCGGGGGGGGGAGAAAGGGGAGCGGGGGGGGAGAAAGGGGAGCGGGGGGGGGAGAAAGGGGAGCGGGGGGGGGGAGAAAGGGGAGCGGGGGGGGGGAGAAAGGGGAGCGGGGGGGGGAGAAAGGGGAGCGGGGGGGGGAGAAAGGGGAGCGGGGGGGAGAAAGGGGAGCGGGGGGGGGGAGAAAGGGGAGCGGGGAGAAAGGGGAGCGGGGAGAAAGGGGAGCGGGGAGAAAGGGGAGCGGGGGGGGAGAAAGGGGAGCGGGGGGGGAGAAAGGGGAGCGGGGGGGGAGAAAGGGGAGCGGGGGGGGGAGAAAGGGGAGTGGGGGGGGGAGAAAGGGGAGCGGAGGGGGGAGAAAGGGGAGCGGGGGGGAGAAAGGGGAGCGGGGGGGGGGAAGGGGAGTGGGGGGGGGAAAGGGGAGTGGGGGGGGGTGGAGAGCGGTGGGCATATGTATTGTCATAATTTATGTTTGGGCATTTCCCCCCCCCCGTTCCCCATGACTCCCCCCCCCCGTTCCCTGTGACTCGCGCTCCCCCCCCCGGCGGCCGCTTGGTCCCCCGATGTGCCGTCCTGCTGAGTGAGGCGTGCAGGCGGCTGCAGGAAGCGCCCTGTGTGGGCCTAAGACTCACGCTCCCCCCCCCCCCCCCCCCGGCGCCCGCTCGATGTGGCGTCTGGCTGAGCGGCGGTAGGAAGCGCCCTGTGTGGGCCTGAGGCTGAGGCGGGACGCGCAGTGGGCCTGAGGCTGAGGCGGGACACGCAGTGGGCCTGAGGCTGAGGCGGGACGCGCAGTGGGCCTGAGGCTGAGGCGGGACGCGCAGTGGGCCTGAGGCTGAGGCGGGACGCGCAGTGGGCCTGAGGCTGAGGCGGGACGCACAGTGACTTACCTGAGCGGGTGGTAGCGCCGGGGAGGTAAGGGAGCGGCTGGGGTAGGAGGGCCGCGCTTCCCGTCCGGAGCCAGTGCAGGATGGCGCACGTGAGGGGGGGGGGAGGGGGGCGGACAGAGGGTGTGTGTGTGTGTATAGAGCTGCTGTGTTGTGTGTGTGTGTGTGTGTGTGTGTATAGAGCTGCTGTGTTGTGTGTGTGTGTATAGAGCTGCTGTGTTGTGTGTGTGTGTGTATAGAGCTGCTGTGTTGTGTGTGTGTGTATAGAGCTGCTGTGTTGTGTGTGTGTGTGTATAGAGCTGCTGTGTTGTGTGTGTGTGTGTGTATAGAGCTGCTGTGTTGTGTGTGTGTGTGTGTGTGTGTGTATAGAGCTGCTGTGTTGTGTGTGTGTGTGTGTATAGAGCTGCTGTGTTGTGTGTGTGTGTGTGTATAGAGCTGCTGTGTTGTGTGTGTGTGTGTGTGTGTATAGAGCTGCTGTGTTGTGTGTGTGTGTGTATAGAGCTGCTGTGTTGTGTGTGTGTGTGTGTGTGTATAGAGCTGCTGTGTTGTGTGTGTGTGTGTGTGTATAGAGCTGCTGTGTTGTGTGTGTGTGTGTGTGTGTGTGTGTGTATAGAGCTGCTGTGTTGTGTGTGTGTGTGTGTGTGTCTGTGTGTGTGTGTGTGTATAGAGCTGCTGTGTTGTGTGTGTGTGTGTGTGTGGGCCGTCACTCCGCCTCAGGTCAATGAGAGGTGTGCGGGGGCGGGCGACCCAAGGGACCAATGAGATTTCCCCTAGGGACACCGGACATCCAGGCAGGCAAACATACAGTGCTTTCACTAATATAGTATAAGATTAACTTTATTATATTTGTTGTTGTCATTATTATTATTGTTTACTGTTAGCTGGAGTATGGCTCACCCAAGAACCACTTTCCCCTGTATGGGGGTCAGATATAGTGCAGACTTGACCCCTGACATTTATAAAAAGATGTTGGAATATGTGACACTGCTGCTTAATAAACACAAACACAGGCGCGCCATGTATTGTTCTGACATTGGTTTATTACACAGAGACACGTCTTTATAGAGGGTTGTCACACTAACAGCCTGGAAGGGGTTAATGCAGGGTCACCAGCCCAGCCCCCCTCTCCTATGATTGGTTGCTGCTCTCGTACAGGAGCCGCGATTGGTCCCCTGTCAATGTCAGAAAAGGCGCGCCAGTTTTGCTGTCTCCATGGCGACCATGGCGGCCGCCGGAGATCGGCCTGCAGCGCGGCCCGGCTTCCAGGTTACCTCCCCGCCGGTGAAGATGTTAGCGGGGCGGCTGAGGGAATGCGTGCGGCGGCGGCCCGGTTCCTTCTGGCTGGAGAAAGGAGCCGGCGGGCTGGAGGTGGGCCTGGTGTGGATGCAGGGCCGGGTGCTGCACGTACGGCCCGAGCGCGGCGTCACCGTGCGGCTGAGCGACGACACTCACACCTTCACCGTGTGCGGGGCTGACCGGGTGCCCAAGGGCAAGCCCTGCCTGCAGCCAGGTAACCGGGGGGTCCGCACGCCCTGCCTGCAGCCAGGTAACCGGGGGGGTCAGCAAGCCCTGCCTGCAGCCAGGTAACCGGGGGGGGGGTCCGCAAGCCCTGCCTGCAGCCAGGTAACCGGGGGGTAAGCAAGCCCTGCCTGCAGCCCGGTAACCGGGGGGTCCGCAAGCCCTGCCTGCAGCCAGGTAACCGGGGGGTCAGCAAGCCCTGCCTGCAGCCAGGTAACCAGGGGGGTCAGCAAGCCCTGCCTGCAGCCAGGTAACCGGGGGGGGTCCGCAAGCCCTGCCTGCAGCCAGGTAACCGGGGGGTCAGCAAGCCCTGCCTGCAGCCACGTAATCGGGGGGTCCGCAAGACCTGCCTGCAGCCAGGTAACCGGGGGGTCCGCAAGCCCTGCCAGCAGCCAGGTAACCGGGGGTCCGCAAGCCCTGCCTTCAGCCACGTATTTGGGGGATCCGCAAGCCCTGCCTGCAGCCAGGTAACCGGGGGGGTCCGCAAGCCCTGCCAGCAGCCAGGTAACCGGGGGGTCCGCAAGCCCTGCCTGCAGCCAGGTAACCGGGGGGTCCGCGCGTGGCTATCACTGTCCTGCCTCACACGGGAGGAGGGCGCCATGATTTCTTCTCCCGCCCCCTAAACAGCAACACCAGCCTCTCACCCTCTCACCCTCTAGCGTCACCTAGATAGAAGCCAGGCAGATCACACTGGTTTTCTATGAATCGCAACTGATTTTAAGTCCTGTTTATATCAGCAGTCAGGTCTGATATAAAACAGTAGTAATGTTTCCACCGCCAGTGTATGCAGTGCTGTACATAGAATGTTTGCAGGCGCGAGCCGCTACCCCATAGAGCTTACAATCTATGTCTGAAGCACTTATTCCCATGACCTGTTATTTGTAATTTATATGATTGTCACATGTATTACTGCTGGGAAGCGCTATGTACATTTAATGGCGCTATATAAAAAAAGACATTTGTAGCCCTTTTTCTGACACTCTAAGCGACTTCGGGTAACTGCGCGCACCTGCGGCTCCAGGAGATCTGAGCCTCCGCTAGCTGGGAGCCTGGGGTAACACTTATTAGCGCAGCGCCTCCACTTACCCAGGATCCTCGTCATGTAAGATTCCCCTGGGCAAGAAACACACCGATACAATGCGTGCAACCAACTTTACTATGTGCAATAATAAACTTATACTCTATATGAACCGTGGCAATAACCCAATATGCATACACTTATCTTATAACACTATACTTATACTCTATCATACCCTAACACCGCTAACGGATAATGTCCTTCTAACATCAGTGGCTCGGCCACACCCCTAGGGAATATTGTCCTGTACAATAGTGGCTCAGCCACGCTCTTATGAGTGTCTCTATCCCGTCACCGCGTGCCCCACACACCGTGTCCGTGTAATAGTACGATAGCGGTGTGTACTCGCTAGTGTCTCCCTATAGTTATGCCTAAGGCGGGATCAGCGCCTGTTGACCGGTGTTGGTGCACTTGACGTATCTACTACCTTCCGGTCACGGCGGTGACCGGTAATACTTGGAAAAGGATCAGCCGAATCCTTGCTTGTCTGGGATGTCCGCAGTGCAGCTGTCTGGTCCCAAGCAGCTCACCAGCAAACCTGCTCCGCACGCTTGTCCCTAACTGTGTACACAGTAAGGTGACTGATCGCTAGCACTATGGCCGTCCCTGCAGCACAGCAGCACACTGTGACTCAGGGGTTTCTCCTAAGGGCCTGCGGGGTAAAGCTAGCCTATGCAGGCGGGTCACGGACCCCCTGCACGCATACACCCTCCTCCGTTACCTTCCAGATCCCCTCTGACTAGCCTCTCCCCCACGCTTCCCTTTCCTCCTCCCGTAATTCTAGCCTTCCGATTGGCTCCTCAAGTCAGGTGACTGCCCAGGAGCTCATGGGAGTTGTAGTTCCTCAGCGGAGCTTCTCTGCCTTGAGCTGCACAGACTCACAGCTATTGCATCAGCGCAGACCTCCACATGACTCTCCTGAACAGTCAAAACACCAACTGAACACACATATGAGGCTCCTACCACATCCCTACACATACATCTATTATTTGGTGCCTGCGGCACAGGGAGATAACGTGACTTGCTCAAGGTCACAAGGTATGGGGGGGGGGGGAATTGAGTGAGTGTGTGGGGGGGGGATTGAGTGTGTTTGTGTGTGGGGGGGTGTGTGTTTGTGTGTGGGGGGGTGTGTGTTTGTGTGTGGGGGGGATTGTGTGTGTTGGGGGGGGAGATTGAGTGTGTGGGGGGGATTTTGTGTGTGTGTGGGGGGGGATTGTGTGTGTGTGGGTGGGGGATTGAGTGTGTGTGGGGGGGATTGAGTGTGTGTGGGGGGGGTTGAGTGTGTGTGTGTGGGGGGGGTTGAGTGTGTGTGTGGGGGGGGGTTGAGTGTGTGTGTGTGGGGGGGGGTTGAGTGTGTGTGTGGGGGGGGGTTGAGTGTGTGTGTGGGGGGGGGTTGAGTGTGTGTGTGGGGGGTGGGTTGAGTGTGTGTGGGGGGGGGGATTGTGTGTGTGTGGGGGGATTGAGTGTGTGTGTGTGTGTGGGGGGGATTGAGTGTGTGTGTGGGGGGGGGATTGAGTGTGTGTGTGTGTGGGGGGGTTGAGTGTGTGTGGGGGGGATTGAGTGTGTGGGGGGGGGTTGAGTGTGGGGGAGGGGATTGAGTGTGTGTGTGGGGGGGGATTGAGTGTGTATGTGTGTGGGGGGGATTGTGTGTGTGTGGGGGGGGGGATTGAGTGTGATTGGGGGGATTGAGTGTGTGCGTGGGGGGATTGAGTGTGTGTGTGTGGGGGGGGAATTGAGAGTGTGTGTGTGGGGGGGGATTGTGTGTATGGGGGGGGATTGAGTGTATGTTTGTGTGGGGGGGATTGAGTGTGTGTGTGTGGGGGGAATTGAGTGTGTGCGGGGGGGATTGTGTATGGGGGGGGATTGAGTGTGTTTGTGTGTGGGGGGGGGTGTTTGTGTGTGGGGGGATTGTGTGTGTGTGGGGGGATTGAGTGTGTGTGTGTGTGTGTGTGTGTGTGTGTGTGTGTGTGTGTGTGTGTGTGTGTGGGGATTGTGTGTGGGGATTGTGTGTGTGTGTGTGGGGGGGGGGGGGGGAGTGTGTGTGGGGGGGGGGGAGTGTGTGTGTGTGTGGGGGGGGGGATTGTGTGTGTGTGTATGTGGTGTGTATGTGGTGATTGATTGAGAGAGAGAGTGTGTGTTGTATTGCAGTGGTGCGCAAACTGGTGGGGGGCAATAAGGCGCAAGATTTAGGGGGGCGCAGGCGACGTGCGGCGAAATCTGGGTGCGCGGGCCGGCAGACACTTTGCGCGGGAGGACGAAAAAGCTGTACGCGATGGGCGGCCAATAAGATGTGCACGGGCGGGCAGCCGAAGATGTGTGCGGGTGGCTGAACAAGATAGTGCAGGTGGCGGCCTCGTGATGGTGTGTGCGCACACGCGCAGGGGCTTCGGGGGTACGGGGAGGAGCACGCCCGAGCACGGTGAAGTCAAACGCCCCTCCCGGTGTCTGCCCTGCAATAGCGCTGTGTTCCTGCTCTCCTCCGCTGGCAACCTGCTTCGCTGCGATCCTCTGCGAGGGAAAGGGTCGGCTGCCACTGTATCAATCACACTATGAATGTACAGAAATAAAAAAAAAAAGTGAAAACATTGAAAACGGAAAAATAATAAATAATAATAATGTAGGTAGGAGTGTGGATGACAATGGGGATAGCAAGCCAAAGAGCAGGGAGGGGAAGGTAGAAACAAAAAGGGGGGGGGGATAGGGAAGGGAGGTAGCAAAGAGGTGGATGAATGCCCCCCAAAAGTATTGCCTTTGTGCACGTACGCTCTCCCAAGCTCGGCGCTTGGGGAGACAAACAAAATTGACTTTGAAGTGCGCTCAGCAGAAGTCAATGCACACACACAGCCACACACACACACACAGCCACACACACACACACACATACAGCCACACACAGACACACACACACACACACACACACAAACACACACAAATAGCCCCGATCCACGCTTGCAAAATGATGCAGGACACCCTGCGCTCATGCTTGGAGAGTTGGTGATGTCACCGCTCTCAGCGGCAGCGTGGACGCAGCCTAATTTTGCAAGCGCGAGCTGTTGAAATATGTAAGTATTTATAGACATATTTGGATTTATATTGTATACCGTTTAATAAAGGTTTTTTTTTTTTTTCATGTGATTTTGATTACGTCAGGCAGGGGGGGCCCGAGAAATTTTATGGATGAAGAGGGGGGCTCGGCATAAAAGGTTTGCTCACCCCTGCACTAAGCTGCGCTTTCAGCTCATAGACCTCACATTATAAACGTGTAATTATAGTCTCACCTTAATGTAGTGTAAAAGAAAATGATGTACAGATTTGGTCGCATCTATTAACGCAGGTTAACGGTGGCAGAACGTTAACGCAGCTCTATTTAAACAAATGGCACAGCGCTATATTTCTTAAATGGGTGCAATTTATTGCATTATTTGTGTAATCTTATCAGGTGGTACAGGCATACCCCGCATTCACGTACACAATGGGACCGGAGCATGTATGTAAAGTGAAAATGTACTTAAAGTGAAGCACTCCCTTTTCCCCACTTATCGATGCATGTACTGTACTGCAATCCTCATATACGCGCATAACTGATGTAAATAACACATGTGTAACAGTCTCTACAGTCTCCCCGCTTGCGCACAGCTTCGGTACAGGTAGGGAGCCGGTATTGCTGTTCAGGACGTGCTGACAGGCGCATGCGCGAGCTGCCGTTTGCCTATTGGGTGATATGTCCTTACTCGCGAGTGTCCTTAAACCGGGGTATGCCTGTACACTTGTACAGGAAATCCTAAAGTTGATGTCCCTGGGGCAGCTGAGGGATTTTCACCCATTCAGTCCTGGAGGGTCCTGCGCCCCCCTCCTGCATTTCCTAATCATGTGTTCGCTCCTTAGGCCTCGGATATTTTATTTATTTATCAAATGTTTTACCAGGAAGGAAGCAATACTTGAAAATGAGGTAACTCTCAATGTATGTCCTGGGCACAGAGTTATGATGACAGATACATGGTTACAAATCCATAGTTACATTAAGTGAACAGGGTATACATTATATACAAGACATTGCATGCACAGTTAGAGATAATATATATTATAGGCGCATGTAACCGTTACAGACCAGATTAAAATGTGAGACAGCCTTAGTTTTGAAAGAACTTAGACTGGTGGCATCTGCAAGAGTCTCTGGAAGGTTGTTCCAGTTTTGGGGTGCACGGTAAGGCCGTGATTATACCCGAAGCGGCGGAGCGCAGAACGTTGTGCGCCACCAAAACAAATAAAAGTTTTCCTATGAGCGCACGCTAAGAATGGGTGACCAAGTGCGCAAATTTTCGAACAGATCCAAGAATTTTATTTTCTGGAGCGATGGCCGCGTCATGTGAGCGGTTCAGCCAATGAGCGTGAACCACTCACGTGACATCATGGCCTCGCCTCCCGATGCCTCCTGCCTGCAGTGCAAGTTTCGGGCAGCGCATCGCACGGAGGTAGCGCGCGTGTCCCGCCGCCGGTGGTATAATGAAGGCCTATGAGGAGGAGCGTCCGGATACTTTGTTGAACCTTAGGACCATGAGCAGTCTGTTGGAGTCTGATCTCAGATGATAAGTGCTACACGTGGTAGGGGTGAGGAGCTTGTTCAGATAGGTGGGTAGCTTGCCTAGAAAGTATTTGAATACACAGACCCCCACCAACGCGGCTCGAAACGCGTTGGTGGGGGTCTGTATACCCCGTAATGTAGCTGTATTTTTTTGTGGTTTCCATTAAAATAGTCTTTTTTTATGGGCACACGCTCTCCTGGATTTCATTCAACCTTTTTTTACTTTCCGGAGTATTCGTGCCTGCTTTTTCCTTTTGCTTCGTGTCAAGTCATCCAGAAAAAACGGAAGCACGCCCCCTACTGTGAAAGAAGAAACCTGCACAGCCAAAAGGACATTACCAACTCTAACTGTGAGTTATTTTATCACAAGCACATTCTCCATTCTGACATTATATGCTGGGACACTTTATTGTGTGGCCCCTTACTACAGTGCTCGTGGGGGCCCTAGCCCACTAGTCAGATTACAATGGAGCAGTGATTAATACATGATTGTTCTGTGTCCTATGGATTGGCTATCCCTTATCCATTATCCAGGGGGTTTTCATTTCCGTTATCATTATATACATTTATTGAACGTTACAATTTTTGTACTACATATTTTGAGGCTTTTTTTCAGAGCACCACACATTTTTTCCATTTTTCTATGAAAAGTGGAAAGGCCGGGGACACTTTAACTTTCACATGTTATAATGCCTGGCCCCTGGCTTATGGTGCCAGGTAGCTGCCAGGGGCTCACCGTTCCAGTGGTAACCTTTATTGTATAGCCTGGTTACCCCCTTTATCGTATAGCCTGGCACCCCCTTTGGAGGGAAGTATTATCGAAATGGGGGGGTCCCAGAGTTGAAATGAATGCGGTTCAGCTTGGGGAGACCCTCTGCTTCAATCCTGTTTTAAATTTTTTTTTTTTATAAAAAGCGTGTGACTTGCTCCTTCAGAATACTGATTTTCATGTTCGGTTAAAGCCTTAACAAGAAAAAAATGGGTGTATATAGCGCTAAAAAATCTTGTGCAGTGACAATAATGTTATAATGTGATAGTGCACACAATAAAATATAAATATATAATAATAAACTTAGGCTGCCAGGTGATACCAACTCCAAGACAGGTTGGAAAAACAAGACAAATAATAAACAATACAGACCGGCGCCAATTAGTCCAAGGTGATACTAATGTCCAGCACTGAAAGAGTCTCAGAATAGTAGATAGCTGCAGTAGTATCTTCACAGCTTGTCTTCAATGATTGGACTCCATATGTATGTGCATGGGAGAAAAAATAGACAAAGAAAACATATCATAGTGCAGTATGCAAACAACCAAACATGCAGGACAAACAGGACAAGACAAACACTACATAAAACAGGCTCACCCCCTGAAGAAGTGCGCATGCGCACGAAACGCGTTGGGCAGATTTGCATTTTGAGTGTGGCAGAGGACTGGTAGTGACTGCGGGAGCCTTGCAGCCAAGTGAAAGGAAATTCGGCGATTGCACCCGCCTCCTAGCAGCGGATTTCCGGATTGAGCTTGACAGACAGCACCAGGAGCTCCACGAGATCCGTCAAGCCGCGTGGTGTGACGTGCTTCTGGTCACGGAGAGAGAGAGATCCCTGGAGGTCTGAGGACTGAAAAAACGGAGCTGCTGCCGGTTACCATCTATCCTTACACCCCTGCTTATGTCCTGTGGCAGTACTGTAAGTAGGATTCCGGTTTTTACCCACCGGATCCCACGTGTGCTACCTCATCATTTTCATTTTAATTGTGTTAATAAATACTTTATTGTAGGATTAGTCAGCCTTGCCTGTTTTATGTAGTGTTTGTCTTGTCCTGTTTGTCCTGCATGTTTGGTTGTTTGCATACTGCACTATGATATGTTTTCTTTGTCTATTTTTTCTCCCATGCACATACATATGGAGTCCAATCATTGAAGACAAGCTGTGAAGATACTACTGCAGCTATCTACTATTCTGAGACTCTTTCAGTGCTGGACATTAGTATCACCTTGGACTAATTGGCGCCGGTCTGTATTGTTTATTATCGGTTAAAGCCTTACTTCACAAATGTAGTAAAGTGCTTTAAAACATTTTTTTGATTTCAACCTTCCCCAGCGATCGCATCTGTCTATCTAAACCTTGTGTCGCCCTGCTCCTTACTTCCCTTCTCCTTTCCCACTCAACCTGTCTTCACCAACCTACTAACACTTCTCTACCTCCTTTGATACCTAACCTACCAAGTCCTACTTCACGTCCCCCTTCACTCCACTTCCAGTCACCACTCCCACTATCTAACTTGCACATTTCTATAGCTTTCTGATTTCCTCACTTCTCCACATTTATTCTTCTTTCTTTCTAGCTCCCTACTTCCTCTCCTCCTTGCTCTCCCCTCTACCACTTCCTTACTACTTGCTGCATCCCTACCCCACTTTAAATTCAAGTCTACTTCCTTACTCCTTCTTATAGTATCGTCTCCTTAAATGTCTCCACTTCGGCTTATTTCCTCTCATCTACTTGCTTTTATCCTCTTACTAACTCCCTCTCTATCACTCACCCTGCCCTTACTCGCTTAATGGTTCTGCCGCTACGGCGCTATACTAATTCCCTTCCCGTATGTCTTTCTATTCTTCCCAGACTCAAAATTCAAAAAGCCCGCGTCGGGCCGGTGAGATGACTAATCCAGGCCTGCGCGGGTCATCCGGCGCATTCTGGACGCCTTGATGGGCTTACGGCTGTCCTTGGTCTTGCTGGTGACGTCATCTGGTCGCGCCGGTGGGAGCTGGTTCCGCGCCACCTCCAAGATGGCGCCGCTCCTTCCGGGGCACAGCTGTGATGCGTATCCGGGGGGCGGCCATTTTGGAAGACGTCTCTCACCAGTGCGGAGGTGCGTGCGCCCGCTCCTGTTTCCCGCTCACCGCTCTCTTCCTGCTCCTGCGGTTCACTGTGGATTCCCGCCTTCTAGAGCTGCTTCGCCATCTTGTGTCGGGGGCCGCCATCATCAGAAAGGTAGGCCGCAAATTTTCTCACCAGGGATTCAGTTTCAGCGCAGGTTGCTTGATCACTGGACATCTGTAGTTGGGGTGTCGGAGATCACCGCTCTTTCACTCGGGGGTGAGTTTCTTTATTTGGTGACAGCTTCACCGTGGCCGGGGACCAGACCTCAAGTAGGGGGACGAGAACTGGAGGAGAAGCAAAGAAACACAGGTTGCTGAGGCCATGACACCGAGGGATTAGCCTGATACACTACAGGGGTGAACAAAGCCGGGACAGACTCTGGTTATGCATAGTATATGTTAGGTTTTATTAATTCAAGCTCAGGAAGAGCGAGGCAGGAGTGGGGGGGAGTGACCTGCTTCAAAAATCCGCATGGGCCACGCACTAGGGGGGAGGAGGGTGGATCTCCTGGGCCCTAGTGAAGTCCTTTGGGACTGGACGCGGTGGGTGAATGAACTTCATCCCACGTTTCCTCCGGACGGTTGGAGAGGAGTCCAGCTTCCCAAAGGCGGTGATCTCGTCAAGGAGGCGACGTCGCCGAGACGACGAGAATTCTACTGTCTTTTGTCTTGTCTAGTGTTTGTTGTGTCCCCCCAGGTGTACCCTCTTGTGTGCTCCCCCTTGTGTATTGCTGTAGGTGGTGAAGTGAGGTATTGCAGTTCGAGAAGAAGAGGAGGTCGGGATTGTGGTCCAGGTGCATCAATCAAGAACAGATATCGGCAGCAAAGTCATCTCATACTTTTAAATGAGTAAGGAACTCAGGCTAGTATCACATAACATTAAGGGGTTTAACAGCCCGGTTAAACGCAGAATCGCCTTCCGAGATTATAAGCGTAAAGGGGCAGAAATTCTGTTTCTGCAAGAAACACACTTCTCTCAAGACAACTACCCCAAATTCCTGGATAAGGACTACCCGACACACTTTTTGTCTTCCGCGAAAGTCAAAAAAAAAGGGGTGGCCATACTAATTCATAAAAGAATACCGTTCGTACCCGATAGGACTTTCAAAGATAAAGAGGGCAGATTCCTCATAGTAAGAGGTGCAATCCAAGGGTTCCCAATTACTCTAGCAACAATATATGCCCCTAATGAGACGGCCCCCGTTTTTTTCTCTACCTTCTTTGGGAAACTCAACAAAGTGGCCAGAGGTAATATCATTGTCGCTGGAGACTTGAACAGGGCACTACGGGAGGACCTTGACAGATGTTCATCCACTAATATTACACACAGATCTGACATACTAACAATTAAAAAAGGGTTACGTGACTGCCAACTACTCGACATCTGGAGGGAACAACACCAGAGACTGAGAGAATACACCTTCTACTCACACCCACATGACACATATAGCAGGATAGATTACTTCCTTGTATCCAACAGAATGGTCCCTGGGGTCTCTCGCACCGAGATCCATGATATTTCATGGTCAGACCATGCATCTATAGAGCTGCGGTGCACACTAATCCCACTAGACAGACCTAGAGCGAACTGGAAACTAAACGAAATCTTGCTGAAAATCCCAGCCCTACAGGTGGAAATTGGGGAAAAGCTCACACAATACTTCGAGGAGAATGAGGGGAGTGTGGCTACGCACTCCAGACTGTGGGAGGCCCATAAGGCTACCCTCAGGGGGGTCATTATGAATCTGGCCGCTAAACGGAAAAGAGAACGGGAGGGAAACATTTTGAAGCTAGAGGAACAGCTAGCAGAGCTTTCCTCCCTCCACAAAAAAATAAGAATGCCCACACGTTAACTCAAATACTAGCCACTAAAACTAGTCTTAACCTCCTCCTCTCCGCCCAGGCCGAGAAGGAATTGACCTGGTCCAAGCGGAAATTTTATGAAAAAGCTAACAAGCCTGACACACTACTTGCCAATAAGCTAAAAAAACAAGCTTCCAAACTATCACATTCACGCAATTCGAAACCAAGATGGGGACCTTACCTCCATCCCAGCGAACATAGCAGGGGAATTCAAAAAGTATTACGAAATATTATACAATGGAGATAAGGTAACCCATAATCCGAAAACAAAGGAGGATTTACGGACCTTCTTAATAGAGGCACATTTACCCATTTTGAAGAGATGCGAAAGGGAGGCACTCCAGTCGGACTTCACGATGGAGGAACTCTCTGGGGTCATCAAAGCACTAAAACCGGCTAAAGCCCCAGGGCCAGATGGCTTTTCGAACTTATATTACAATAAATATTTAAAAATTCTAGCCCCCCACATGTTAAAGTTATTCAATGAAATCTTAGCAGGGGCCTCATTCCCAGCACAAATGCTCCAAGCCTCAATATCGGTGATCCATAAACCCGGAAAGGACCCGGCAGACTGTAAGAGCTACCGGCCCATTTCACTGATTAACTTGGACCTCAAAATATACTCTAAACTTATAGCCAACAGGGTGGGTAGTGTTCTTCCCGGGTTAATTCACACGGATCAAGTAGGGTTTATCGGAGGTAGACAAGCGGCAGATAACACCAGGAGAATTATTGACCTAATTGATCTGGCCCAAAAAGAAAAAATTCACTCCATGGTGTTAAGTCTGGACGCTGAAAAAGCCTTCGATAGAATAGATTGGCCCTACCTATCGGAAACACTGAGAGCATTTGGCTTTGAGGGACGCCTCCTGCAGGCCATCCTGGCGTTGTATAAAAACCCAACAGCAAGAGTGAGATATCAAGGTTTCCCCTCAGAACAGTTTGAAATCAAAAGCGGAACACGTCAAGGATGCCCGCTGTCGCCACTACTGTTCGCCTTATGTATAGAGCCTTTGGCGGCACACATCAGAAATAACCCAGATATCTCTGGTATCCCTGTGGGAGACCAAATGCACAAAGCCGCTCTATATGCGGACGATGTCATTCTCACAATAGCCAAATCTCTCACATCTCTCCCAAATGTATTCAACATACTGGGCAAATTTAACCAAATTTCGGGATTTAAGATCAATCAGTCTAAATCAGAAGCCCTCAATATTAATCTACCAAAAGAAGTTGAAAAACTGATTGACCTCAATTTTCAGTTCAAATGGCAACCCTCCGCTATCAAATATTTAGGGGTTTATCTCACAAGGGAGTACAAAACTTTATATAAAGCAAATTTCCCCAAGATCATAAAGACGCTGGGGGAGGATCTCCGAACCTGGATGAAGGGGAGCATCTCATGGATTGGGAGGATACATAGCGTGAAAATGAATCTCCTCCCAAAGATGCTATATCTTTTCCAGAGTCTCCCTATCCCTTTGGTGCAGGCGGACATCCTCTCCCTCCAGTCAAAAATTATAAAATTTATTTGGAACGGGAAAAACCCAAGAATTGCTAAAGGAATATTAAAACGTCCCATTCATCCTGCGGAGGGTGAGCGGTGCCTTGCTTGCAGGCCTACTATAAAGCAGCCCAATTAGGGCAGATTTTCCAATGGCACACAGACCCAAGCCTACGGAGATGGGTTGAGTTGGAGAAGAGATGCTGTGCACCAATTGAAATCCGAAATTTAATCTGGCTACCCAGAGAAGGGGTACGCAAGATGAACAATCCGCTGCAGACCATGGTCAATTCATTATAAGTTTGGGAGGCCACGAAATTCAAATGTAATTTGACTACCAAAACATCATTAATGACACCAATAGTGGGCAACCCAGACTTCGCTCCGGACCTGAATAGCAAAAATTTCTTGATATGGACTCAGAAGGGCTTCTCCCGTCTAAAAGATCTGGAGGGCATAACGACCATACAAACATTTGACCAAATTAAATCCTCTAAGAATATCCCAAACAAATTTTTTAGGTACCTCCAGATCAGAGATTTCTACAATAAAACGCCAATTCGACCGGCGCGAACAAATTTTGAGCAGCTGTGTTCCAGAGATACGGACACAAGGGGACTCACATCTAGAATGTACAGGGAAGTGATCTGCCAGAAGTCGCCCATTGACAATAGACTGAGTTACATGAGACACTGGGAATCAGACCTAGGAGAGACTTTAGAGGACGACGAATGGGACAGAATTATACAGGCGGCGGCGAAAAGCTCAATCTGCACCACATTAAAGGAGAACGCATATAAAGTCCTTATGAGGTGGTATTACACTCCGACGCGCTTAGCGAAATTTGTAAAAGGCTACTCCCCTCTCTGCCCTAAACAGTGTGGGGAAGCAGCTGACCTCCGACATATGTTGTGGTCTTGCACTAAGGGGGCCCCTATTTGGGAACAAATCAGAGATTGGATTCAGCGGATTCTCGATTTGGAGATCCCCCTGGACCCGTGGCTGTTCCTATTGGGCATGCGGATCCAGGGTCTGTCAAATGCGTCGCATAAATTAATCGCGCATTTTGCTACAGCCACAAGATGTGAGATCGCAGCATTATGGAAACAGCAGGAGATACCAATTATCCCTAAGATCAAAAACAGAATTTGGCATGTCTGCCGGATGGAACAATTAACGAGTTTAGTTAATGACTCCGGCACAAATGTTCTAAAGGTCTGGGATCCATGGTTGACCCAGGTAGACATCCCAGGAGTGGACGCCACCTCAATCTTGCACTAATTAAACTAGGTGCGTTCTCCTTTAAGGGCAGATTAGACAACACGACTCAGCGACGCACAGTTAGCAGACCTTCATGTAGTCATAGAATAGGGAAAAACAAATAAAAGAAAGAAACCTCAGAAGAACCTGTCCCAGTTAAAACCCTTAGCTATTGCCTAAAAGGTTGAACAAGAGATATCTAAAAAAACTGCACCAGAGCCTGGCAACCTACCACCTCCCTCCCACCCCTAACCTCTTTCCCTGTCCCCTTGTCAAGTTCGTCTGGTCTTGTTTGTAAAGTGTTAAGTGGATGTGTCTTCGAGGCGTCATTACATGTGTTTAACAAAACTGGAAATGTAATAATGGGCTGTGGAACATTGGCTGTATTTGTACTTTCCAATAAAAATTTAAAGTTGAAAAAAAAAAAAAACATTTTTTTATGTTGCATTGAGTAATGGAAACCCAGGACAGTGTTGGTGCTAGCTAGATATAAACACTCCAGACATGTACCAATCTTTAAACCCTTGGGTATTTAATGTTGGTACAGATAAGAAGCATGGCTTACTCCAACCCGTTTACCCTGTGGTCAAAATATTAGTACAGCTCAACCCCGTTATAGCGCAATCTGCTATAGCGCGAATCCGCTTTTAATGCTGTCTGAGCGTGGCTCCCGATTTAAAAACATCTCCAAGGTTTTATTTTTATATAATATTCAATGCATTATTGCTAACAGACACACGCTGATACACATATATACACACACCCCTACACCATGCGGGAATTGAACCCATGATCTTTCATATGCTGGTGCAATTCTCTAGCTGCTACACCACAGTATTGGTGTGATGAATCTGACTCTATAAACAAACGTAACATCTACTGCACAGTGCAGTCCATGGGTGATCAGGGTTCAATTCCCGCATGTGTATTATATAAAATGTATTCACTGTTGGGCTGTCATTGATCAGAGAAGGGTCATGTGACCCTCCTGCGCTCAAAAGTCAGTCAAATTGAAAGCTTGGGAGAGCGTATGTAAGCACCTCGGAGCCTGATGAAGTGGAGAGAGCTGCAGATGCCGGGTAAGTCCTCGCAGAACCGTTCTTCCTGATTGCGCCGACCATTTCGCGATCCTGGTTATAACGTGCTCATTATGTGGACCAAGAGCACCGCGTTATAACGGGATTCAGCTGTATTAAGGGTTTCATATTTTTTTTTTTCATTTACAAACCTACTTTACATCCCTATCATTAAAAAAAATATATATATATATATATATATACACACACACACACACACACACACACACACACACACACACACACACACACACACAGTTAGGTCCGGAAATAATTGGACACTGACAGAATTTTCATAATTTTGGCTCTGTACGCCACCACAATGGATTTGAAATGAAACAACTGAGATGCAATAGAAGTGTAGACTTTCAGCTTTAATTCAAGGGGTTGAACAAAAATATCGTATGAAACGTTTAGGAATTGCAACCATTTTCATACACAGTCCCCTTATTTCAGGGGCTCAAATGTAATTGGACAAATTAACACAATCATAAATAAAATGTTAATTTTTAATACTTTGTCGAGAATCCTTTGCAGGCAATGACTGAAGTCTGGAACGCATGGACATCACCAAACGCTGGGTTTCCTCCTTTGTGATGCTTTGCCAGGCCTTTACTGCAGCTGTCTTCAGTTGTTGTTTGTTCGTGAGTCTTTCTGCATTAAGTTTTGTCTTCAGCAAGTGAAATGCATGCTCGATCGGGTTGAGATCAGGTGATTGACTCGGCCATTGCAGAATATTTCACTTCTTTGCCTTAAAAACATCCTGGGTTTCTTTCGCAGTATGTTTTGGGTCATTGTCCATCTGTAAAGTGAAGCGCCGTCCAATCAACTTCACTGAATTTGGCTGAATCTGAGCAGACAATATATCCCTATACACTTCAGAATTCATCCGGCTGCTTCTGTCTTCGTTCACATCATCAAAAACCACTAGTGACCCAGTGCCATTGTAAACCATGCATGCCCATGCCATCACTGCCTCCACCGTGTTTTACAGATGATGTGGTACACAGCAACTCTCTTTTTTAGATGTCCTCATTACACAGACTAATGGGGAGTTACATACTGATCTTTTTAGAAAGGATACATACAGAAATGCCATTTTAAGGGCAGATAACCATCATCCTCCTTCTCTTATTGATGCATTACCTTTTTCACAGAAAGTCCGGGTCTGCAAAATCACGAGCAGGAAGGATAATATTGAACCAGCTATTGGAGAACTACGTAGTAGATTCCTGGCTAGGGGATATCCTCCTGCTGTGTTAGACCGGGCACTGGATAAAGAGGTAAGTGCTACCAAAAATAAGAAGGAGGACAGGCTTGTATTTACCACTACGTACAGTCATAAGCGAAGCAGAGGAAAAGACCTCCCAGCCCGACGCTACAAGCCTGGTAGACAGCGTGTATCACGCGCAGGCTGTATTAACCCCCAGCACATCGGAGACCAACCATGTAGGAATAAGCACTGTAGCTGTGATGAATCCTTGATCACATTTAACGGGAAAACACTGGACACGATGGGCCCTTGGTCCCTCTAAGGATTCATTTTGCTGGGGGTTAATACAGCATGCGCGTGATACACGCTATCTACCAGGATTGTAACATTGGGCTGGGAGGTCTTTTCCTCTGCTTCGCATATTGCTGGTTTGGCCACGGCTGCTCAGCCTGGAATTAAGACTTTCATTATTGACATTATAAGAAGAGGCTTATACCCCGTGAATATGTATGTAATCACTTAATTGGTGATTTGAGAACTGGAGTGCTATCGTTATTTTTTTTTCTAACCATTTATTTATTTATTTTTTGTGGCATCTATTTATTCACATTTTTTCTTTCTGTGGAACATTTTTTTTTATTTCTCTGGAGTGAGTATTCGTGCTATTCCTATCCTGTGTGTTTTTTATTATGGAAGATTATGTAGAAGTGGAGGATGAGGAAGGGGTTACTGATACCTATGCCTTTAACTGTGGAGACACTCACCGTCAGAGGAGGGCAGAGTCAGTTTTTGATGAAGGTGCTAATTTCATCTGTGAAGAGCCTGCTGACTTAATTACCCACTTCCTTACATTGGAAAAACTGTTATCACAGGACATTAGGTATTGGTGGGACATTACCACTCTTGAGAACTATGCTAGAGTTAAAAGGATTCCGTGAGGCTTACGCTTGAAAAAGGTACCGTCCTTTGGCTTTATTAATAAAGATTTTGAGAATGACTGGAAAGCCATATTAGATCATTGCTCATTTAAGCTAATCAAATTGATCATTAAGTATAAGCTAAATTAAAAAAAAGAAAGTGAGAGCCAATGTGAAAGTCCTACAGGATAAATTGAAAGGTTGCAGAAAAATGGAGAATTTTATTAAATATGACCAAACACTTTTAAGCAACGTGGGTGCTATGGAAAAGTCTCTAATGATTAAGAAACAACAAAAGTTTGATAGGGACAAGATAGACTATGAGAAGCAGCAAGTTTATATATGGCAACGCTACACTACAAACGCACAAAAGCCACAACCAAAATCTGGTTCTAAATATCAGAATAATAAAAAACAAGGTGACTCCAAGAACCCGAATAAATCCATCCTAAAACGCCATGGAAACGCTTCCAGTTTTGAGTCAGATGGTTCTGACTATGAGAGTCGTTCACTAGGCGTTTCCTTTTGTGATGATGATGATAATTGGCGAGTTAGATCTACCTCCCCTGAAACCGACTCTTCACAAAAATCTGTTATGATGCCCTCTCGGAAAGAAGATAAACCTTCATACTCCTTGTTTCAAAAGGAGTCAAAAAACGAAAGAGGACAAGGAGATCATCAAAGAAGAGAAGGGGGGAGGGGGATCCGGGGGATCGAGCAAAAGAAAGAAATATGCATAGGAGAAGTTGTGGATAATGTTATCAACATTTCACATAAGACTCTTACAGATGACCAGATTGCGGTTCTAAATAGAGGTTTAAATTTTGCCCCATACCAAGATTTTAATTTATTCAATACCATCATTGATCTCCAAAAATTAATTCGCAAATTGTCTCTTAAAAAATATTTTAATAGAAAAAAGGGACAACAGAGGTTCCACTATATTCCACTGATAGAGGTCTAGCTGAGAATGTTGATGGTATTGATGTTTCAATGGAGAATTTGGATTTGCATTCATTTCGTGAACAATGTGCTTTATCAGATCTTAGAGATCTTTATGATGAACAAAATCAGGATTTAGAGCCTGAGATCCCTTCCTCATTCAGCTTCTTTGGGCAATTACACTTAGGTCTTAAGAAGAAATCAACCTTTTGCCCTCATATTTTTAACAATCATAATATTAAGACCTTTGAGAAGCTGGTTGAGAGGGATCTCAGGTTATTGGCTAGGGGTATTGTACCCCGGGGGGTTCCCTCTTTAAATAAAACGAATCTGTCAGATATTGACTTCCAGGAGATGATTGCCCTCAGGGAAGATAGGTCTATTACAATCAAAAAGGCTGATAAGGGAGGGGCCATTGTGGTGCCCTCTTCTTCAGATTATCAGGCAGAGGCACTTAGATTACTTGAGGATGTTGAATCTTATACAAAATTGACATGATCCCACATGTGAGTTTTTACACCTTTTGAAAGAGATTCTTGAAGAAGGAAAGGCCCTATTTGTACTTAACACAAAGGAATATGAGTTTCTCTACAATGCCTCACCTATTGTGCCCATCTTCCACCATCTCCCAAAGATCCATAAGTCACTTGTCCGCCCTCCTGGGCGGCCCATTGTGGCCAGTATTGGATCTTTGGGAGATGGGTTATCACGCTACATTGATGGTTTTTTACAGCCACTGGTAAAAAATCTGCCTTCTTTTCTGAGAGATTCTATGGATCTTTTATCCGCTATAAAAAATGTTATGATAGAAAAAATTAAACTAAACATATACTAAGCGCTTAACCTATTAGCCTAACTTAACAATACACAATAATGATGGATAAGTGCTCTAAATGTTGGAATTCCCTTACAAAGATACAACAATAAACTAGTGAATTCTACAGACTAATATAACAAACTGAGAAGACGGCTGCCTAAGGATTGAAAAACCACAAACCTATCCACAAGGTAAGTACAACAATAGCTTAAAAACAAAAATAAAACAAACAATGAAAGAAAACAGAAATAGTCCTTGGCGCACTATCTGGTATATAAACCTGCAGAAAAATGAAGTCCAAAGATCTTGGTAGGGAGGATTGTTGGTCCGGAATCCAATCGTACTCAAAGTCCTCTGAGGTGGTGGAATCAGATTTGTGCGAATGATGCTTTAATGCATGCCAGACCAATATGATTGGGTTCAAAGCAGGATCTTAATGAATGTTGCAGATGTGTTTTGGGGTCAATGTCTTGGAAGGACTGGTGACCACTCCAGATGTGAAGTATTCAGAAATGTTACGTTCTTCCCTCTGAGCAATAATGACCTTCTGTATGTAGACTCTCTAATATGAGGAAAAAGCCTTAATGGACTGGTCATGCACAGCTGCATCTAAAGACTTAGTAAACAATTATTTGGAAGTCTGACTCCTCCTCCCTGTCAGACTTCCAAATAATTGTTTACTAAGTCTTTAGATGCAGCTGTGCATGACCAGTCCATTAAGGCTTTTTCCTCATATTAGAGAGTCTACATACAGAAGGTCATTATTGCTCAGAGGGAAGAACGTAACATTTCTGAATACTTCACATCTGGAGTGGTCACCAGTCCTTCCAAGACATTGACCCCAAAACACATCTGCAACATTCATTAAGATCCAGCTTTGAACCCAATCATATTGGTCTGGCATGCATTAAAGCATCATTCGCACAAATCTGATTCCACCACCTCAGAGGACTTTGAGTACGATTGGATTCCGGACCAACAATCCTCACTACCAAGATCTTTGGACTTCATTTTTCTGTCAGGTTTATATACCAGATAGTGCGCCAAGGACTATTTCTGTTTTCTTTCGTTATTTATTTTATTTTTGTTTTTAAGATATAAAAAATGTTAGTTGGAAAAAGACTTTTAGATGGGTGACATTGGACGTGATGTCACTTTACTCAATCATAGATCACGAGCAAGGGATTCGAGCAGTGGAATTTTTTCTTGATGCTTCTACATTGTCCATTTCATTACGTGCCTTTCTTTTGGATTCTATTATGTTTCTGCTCACCCATAATTATTTTTCTTTTGATGCACAATTTTATCTTCAGACACGGGGTACTGCTATGGGGACGTCATTTGCCCCCTCTTATGCTAATTTGTTTGTGGGTCTTTGGGAATCCACACACATTTTCGGTGCTGATAATTCTTTTCGTCATCAGATTATTTTCTATAAACGGTATATTGACGATTTGATTATGATTTGGGATGGGGATTTATTATCACTGCATGCCTTTATTCATACACTTAATACTAATTCTTTAAATCTTAAATTTACTTATGAAGAACACATGAATCACATCAATTATTTAGACATTACTTTATTTATTGACACGACAGGCACTATTCAAACGGACATTTTTAGAAAGCCTCATTCACGTAATACTTTATTGGAAGCAGACAGCAGTCATTCTAAATCATTCATTCGAAGTATACCCAAGGCTGAATTCCTTCGACTAAGACGGCTTTGTTCAAATGACGATTTATTTGAGCATCAAGCAGAGGAATTAAAAACTCGATTTGCTCAAAGAAAATATAATCACACTGATATTGAAGCAGCATATCTGTGTGTCAAATCTACAAACAGGATCGATTTGTTATCGAACTCGTCTGTGAAGTTCAAGAAGAAACATGAATTGGATCGAGTGACGTCTGCTCTATTTATCACCCAGTTTAGTCGCCAGGCTGAACAGATTCGTTCTATCATTTATAAACATTGGGGGACCCTCACTCTTGATAAGGACCTACATAGTTCAGTTAACCAGGGTCCAGCCATTACTTTTAGGAAATCCAAATCCTTATCTGACTATCTTTCTCCAAGATTGTTTGACTCTAAGAAGTCTAACAAATCTGTTTAAAATAAAAGGTTTTTTTAAATGTGGAAAATGTTGCGTTTGCTGCTATGCGAAACCAATTAAGTCTATTAAGACTATTTATTCTAAAAAGAACTATAGGATCCCATCCTTTATTAATTGTGACTCACAATTTGTCATATACTTTCTTACCTGTGGCTGTGGCCAAGGGTACGTGGGCTGCACTATACGCCCTGTTAAAAACAGAATCATGGAGCATATACGTTCCATTAAAAGAAAAGATTTCATGTTACCAGTTTCAAAACATTTTACTGACTGTCCTTCAGGAGGTCTATCAAATGTTCATTTTTCTGCTGTAGAACTGGTGCCCATGCCCATGAGAGGGGGTGATAGATTAAAGCTCCTCAACCAGCGGGAGATGTTTTGGATCCATTCTTTGGATACATTATCCCCTGCAGGAATTAATACAGAATGGGATCTAGAAAAGGTGAAGGGAAACACAAAATGGATGTGCCCCCTAAAAGAATTCACTTAAATGCACACCATAACAGTGTAAAAATTAACTTTTAATAAATTTACTTAAAACATATATTACCAAAGTAATGTGTAATGTGAATTAAAAATATATTAAATCAACGCTATCAGGCAACCTTGTCGTCAGTTATAAGTTCATACTATCCCATTTAACCACTTAATAATGTTGGGATATGGAGGACACAGATTGCTAGGAGTCAGGGTGTTAACCCCTCTGGAGCAACGGTGAGACCCAATAATGGAAGTGTATAGATGTACACAAGTGAGTGGCCAATGGGTTAAATGTCCAGCTACCTTGCTAGATCAGCCAGCACTGCGCACTATAATGGAGACTTTAGTGTGTTAAAATAAGAGTGCTAGAGTGATAAAGCTGGCAAATGCAGTGATAATGGTAGTACATACACTGCTTGTCCGGGATGGGAAGGGAGCGAAGATAGCAGGGATACACCATGAAAAATAAAAAATAAATGCATACAATAGTGTAATAAGTTCTTTTCAATCTGGATAAAACATGTATGTCTTGTCTCTATAGCAATGCCTACTTACAGCAGGTCAAAAGGTAAAAAGCATTGATCTACACAGCAGGTAGAAAGGTGTCAGGATCTTCAGGAACAACAGCCCAGGTTTACAGCATAAGAAATCAGCACCTCAGCTCAGACGTCAGTAGATGTGAGTGGATCAGAGACATGCAAAAGAAAGGCAGACCATAGTGTCGATCGTGCATAAAATTTATATAAACAAACAACAAATTTTAGGAATTGTACTCACATTGTGTACATAATCATAGTTCACATAAGGCTTTACTTGAGGCAAATGGAGTGCTGGTTCAGTGTGGAGCAGCTCACCGGGGATCTTCTCCTTAGACTCACAACAGACCGGGTGGGAGATGGCGTCTGACGTCACATCCGCTGTTGGGGTGACGGCATCCGGTCTTGGAGGCAAACGGTGGGGGAACTCAGCAACTCTGAAGCCTTCAGTAGAAAGAGCAGCTGCAGCAATGAAAGTGGCTCTACGCGTTTCGTCGTACTAGACAACTTCCTCAGGAGCATTCATTGAGGAGAAGATCCCCGGTGAGCTGCTCCACACTGAGCCAGCACTCCATTTGCCTCAAGTAAAGCCTTATGTGAACTATGATTATGTACACAATGTGAGTACAATTCCTAAAATTTGTTGTTTGTTTATATAAATTTTATGCACGATCGACACTATGGTCTGCCTTTCTTTTGCATGTCTCTGATCCACTCACATCTACTGACGTCTGAGCTGAGGTGCTGATTTCTTATGCTGTAAACCTGGGCTGTTGTTCCTGAAGATCCTGACACCTTTCTACCTGCTGTGTAGATCAATGCTTTTTACCTTTTGACCTGCTGTAAGTAGGCATTGCTATAGAGCCAAGACATACATGTTTTATCCAGATTGAAAAGAACTTATTACACTATTGTATGCATTTATTTTTTATTTTTCATGGTGTATCCCTGCTATCTTCGCTCCCTTCCCATCCCGGACAAGCTACTATTGAAAGGAATCTGTACACATTCCTGGAAGGTTGAGAATTTGATCAGTGATCACCTTGACACATTTTATTTTGAATTTTAATTTTGTGCACTATTTTATCACAGATTGGGTGTGGTTAGCGCCGGTAACAAATCACTTTAAGTTCACTTAGTACATACACTGCAGCATAGACCTGCCAGACACGGCAGTGCTGTGCAAGGAAAGCAGGCACACTCACTATAAAATTAAAGGATTAAATAAATAACTAACTAATGGGATCAACACAGTTAGAGCCAGGAGACTGCTGACACTACATTAAAACAGCTCCAAGTAGGAGACTGACAACATTGCGCGTCCAACGCGCGTTTCCCTCCAGCAAAGGAGCTTCTTCAGGGACAAATTTTAAATCTAAAACATTTTTCATGAACATTTTGTATGAGTATTCTTGCTATGCTTCCGTCTCACGATGATAATAATGATTGTCTGTTTATTAAGTTATTTATTATTGTCATTTTTTTCTGCTTTCTAGTGATCAAATAAGATATATATTTATTAATGAATTCAATTGTCCTACATTTTCTTTTGGCATCTATTCTTCTTTATTATTTATTATTTGTTTTCCTTTTTCTAACTATATATTTACTTTTTTCTAGAATAATATTGTGTTTTACATATGTCCTTTAAACCATATCTATTGTGTCTAGGAGTTTGATGATATACCATTCATATGCCATCTTATGATATTAAAATTAACAAATCAATGGGTTAAATATACATTGAATATTCACTATAGATTTGGACATGTGTATGTTTATGTTTCCACAGTTGATATATATGTGTTATTGATATTTCTTTTGTATGTGATTGGTCTTTTTTATTAATTTTTTACCTGTTTATTCCCTCTATGTGGATCTCTTCCCTCTGAGCATTACGCCCCTTTCCTGTGTTTCATTTCACAGGGAATTTGTGTCCTGGGGGTTTGTGTTTACCTGGACACAGGTGGGCGGTGCTTTTGAGGGTGTAAACCATATAAGAGTTTGATTAAGACCAGTGAAACTACTCTTTGATAAAGCGCACCATGCGAGAGGTTTCTCTTTTTAATTAGTTATGTCCCAATAAATAATTTGTTATTTTTTCTATTAGCCTCCAGTTCTCGTTTTTTCATAGTTGTGATCCAAGTCTTTTCCTTCCTGCTTACTACGTACAGTCAAGCTGGTGGTTTTATTAAATCTACCAGTCTTAAACACTGGCATATTCTGCAAAATGATGATATATTATCTGAAAGTTGCTGTGTACCACCAATGGTGGCATTCAAAAGAGGGAGGAATCTGGCGGATAGCCTGATACATGCAGATAATGAGGGTAACTACAGAACTCCTCATTTTCTGGAGGGTGGCAGACCGGGTAACTTTAGATGCATGAGCTGCTCGGTCTGTAACAGTCTGACTACCGGTAGTCAATTCAGTCACCCCCCAAAGCGGGAGAATCATAAAAATTAAAAATAGACGCCCCACAGCGTGTGCTCCGCTGCTACAGAGACTGGAACAGTACAAGACATTATTGCTTGGCACGGCGAATTGGCTGTACTGCTGTTCAGCTGAACTGGAGACCTCCTAAGTACTACCTTGAGGCTGAGGGCTGTACTAACAGCTAACCGATTGGAAGACCACCCAGGCCCTACCCCCGAGGCTGAGGGATTGAGAAGGAGAGAGCCACGACATCTCTATTGGCGTCCGTTGGTGCTTGGGTAACATTAACCCTGAAATGATTGTTTTTTCTATCTAAATGTACGCTTAATACTCACCTTTATTTTGTGGTTACTAATATAATTTTTAATGCACTATGAGCGTTGTGCGCTGTGTTTTATTGTATTTCTGTTTGCTATTAGGGGGTATTTGAGCCATCCCTGGTGCCACAGCTGCAGACGTTCCATATACTCTACGTGTTTAAAGGTCACCTCTTTTTGTACATCACTATATCACCTCACTTTTATTGATTGTAGTAGCGCACTATATCTTTTCACATTTTCTCACTCCAGATAGGGAGACTTTCTTATTGAGACGTGAAGCATTCTGGATACATGCTTTAAATACCAGCAACGGTATGGGTCTTAATGAGCAACAGAATTTAAAATGCTTCCTTAATAGAAGGTAATTTTTTGTCTTTCTACAGGCATATTTGATCTTGCACCATCCATGGACTCTGCACTTACCTATTGGGAAAATTATCCTTTTTGTGTGGTTTTTTTCCCTTCCCTCCCTCCCCCTTCTCTCCCCCCCCCCCCCTGGCTGTGTGTACCCATTTCTGACTAGGTATACACACTAGTATATTCTAAATACTGATGTACTGCATATTCTTATGTGGCATTTCACGGTAACTTTGCAGGATTATACTGATGTCATCAGCAGTATACAGTCACATGTTTTTAATAGTATATTGCTGTATTAGTTTTGTGCACATATGCTTTATGAATATTTTGGTGTGTGGTTTATTTACACTTTCAGGGTGATTTATAGGAGTGTGTCACTCCTCCCTGCTCTGACACTGATCCCATGGCGACGGATACATCTTTGTCCAGCCCTGTGAGTACAGTCTTGATTGGTGCACACCCCCCCTTCCCCCCGACGGGCGGGTCACGCTGATGTCATCATGGGGGAGTGTTCAGTCTGGGGAGAGGTGTGGCTGTGGCTGCATTCCTCCAAGACAGCTCTATGCTGTATTGCCAGGGATTTAGACCTAGACGTCTGACGTCACTAGGGGGCGCCATATGGTAGCTCTGACATCACTAGGGGGCGCCATATGGTAGCTCTGACGTCACTAGGGGGCGTCAACATCCTGGTTATGTGGCAGAGCGGGGAGAGTATCAGGGGGGTGGTATATATTGTGACTGTTTTCTTGTGTTTGGTAGCCTTCACCTTGAGAAAGGCAGTATTAGACTGCCGAAACGTTGGACTTTATGGCATATTAAACCTCCTTTGAGTAAGACCGTGTGCCTGCTTCTTCTTCTTTGTCCGGCTACAGGAAGGGTCAGGAGACAGGGAGGACAGAGGCAGGAGAAACCCATCTGACTCCGGCCTTGCCTGTCCCTACGAATACAAACACACAACCCCTCACTGAATAACATAGCCCTAATCCCATGTAATAATCCTGGGTGTAAACAAAATAATGGTTTTATGAATATTGTAATGGTTTATTAGGGACCTAGGAGGTGGCTAGTGGTGCTGTTATGTGTATTTTTGTTTATTGTGGGTAGTGGGGGTGGATGAACGGGGTATTGGCCCCAAGGATGGGTGTTTAGGCCTACCGGGTGGGGGGGGGGGTAGCGGGAGGGGTTAACCCCTTCATTACCTTAGCGGTATTAACCACGAAGTTAAAGAAGAGGTTAAGTCATCCTGCAACCCCCTGGCAAGGCCTAAACACCCACCCAGGGCCAAATACCACCTTCACCCACCCCCGCTACCCACAATAAGCCTGGCACGGGTGTATAACCCCTTCATTGCCTTGGCGGTAATGAAGTTGCCTGTAAATGCATTTTTTATGCATCGGATTCATGCCGGGGGTCTCTGGTGCTGATATTAATGGATATCAGCTCTGGGACACATGCATGTTATTTTCATCGCAGCTTCACCCCACCTTCTTGCCAACTTTTGTGGCGGGACAATTTGGAGAAGAAACAGCAATTTTAAAGTGGCGATCAGCCGCAATAAGCTGATCAGGGCTTATAGAATTGAGCGTGTTTGAAAAACTGGCGATCAGTGCTGAAAAGTGGCTTATCACCGCGCGTCTGCCGATTTTATTTATTTATTTATTTTCCGGCAAAAAAAACCCGGTTATTTTTGCTCTAATCGCCAGCTTCTCTGGGCTTTCTGAATCGCTGTAGGCTTTTTTGGCTATAAACTGGTGATAAGTGGCTTATCGCTGCTTACTGCATGAGGGCCTTAGGGAGGATTTGTTCCTGTAAAGTACACCTAGTTTGGCATAGGATTTGGATGTCAGGGTATCAATGTGCATCCCAAATGTTAAATGGGAGTTGAACTATATGCCCAGATATTTCAAACAAGTAACAGGGGCTAGGATGGTATTAGAGCTGGTTTTTATCTGAAGCTCTGTCATTGGCAGCTTTAGCAATTTAGCTCTGGTCCCAAATACCATTGTTACAGTCTTGTCAGTGTTTAAAATCAGTTTGTTTTGGGAAATCCAGTTTCAAGTCTCAAAAAATCAGATTGAAGTATGTGTTCAAGGTTAGAGAGGCGAGGGCTGCGTGCATATAGGATCAGATCCAAGGCCTCTCACAATAACCTGTTAGGAATATTATTTTCTCATCTATCCGACATAAGTATAAAATATACTCTACCAAGACCCCTAATACAGAGTTACCCACCTTATACGGGAGCAGCTGCCAGACGAGTACAGTAAATGTATCTTATTTCTTTTACCACTGGAGGGCAGCGTGGAGTTGCAAGGAGTGGCGCCCGTAAGGACGACGTGCCAGTTAGGCGGAAGGAGACGCGCACACACTTTTATGTGAAACGGATATTTTTGGGGAGGGATTTAGTAGTCTGAGTGAGAAAATTGATATTTTGTCACAATGGAAAAATGGAAAAATTAACCATTTAAATATGCACAGATTTTATCCCACGTTTGGAAATTAGGGATGTTGCCTAAAAGTCTGAGAATGCATTAAGTGCCACCCACGGGCTTTAATGAAGCAGCATTTGTGGGATAAAGGGAACAGCATCCTGTATAAAGGTATTTTGGGCTCGATATAAATAATTGAAGCCAAAAACTAATATTAAGTAAATTGAGAATGGAAAAATATTCAGCACAAACGTACAGAATGTGATATTCTGAGAGATCTTACAGATGTTATCAAATCCCACAATGAATATATAGAAAATGTCTGTATAGAACGAGTCAAACAAGAATATGCCAATAAAACGTTTAATTGGGAGATACAGGGGCCACAATTCAGGTCAGTTAGCTGGAAGAAGGGAAGCCGGTCAGCCAGAAGAGCAGGTCAGCCGGTCAGCTCTGAGATCAGCATTACTTATATCCCCTAAACGTTGTCCCCTGCATGTAATGCGCAGAACAGCCTGCACTGCATATACTGTACATGAGATACTTAACCCTTTCTTTTCGCTCGACTCTAATCTGAATGATTTGCTAATTGGTTTGTAATTAGAGAGATATTTGTAGCAGAATCCCATGTATGTTCTTTTTACCTTTTTAGATACCGTTTTGTGTAATAAAAGATATGAGATCAGAGGGGCTTCCTGTTTGCACTCGTGTTTTGGCAGAAGTGTATATGTGACCCTATAAATCTCCCTCACACCCGGCTTGGCAGCGTGACACTAGTGCAATGACCTGGGGAAGAATCACTGAGCTGTTAGCAATAGATACAACGGATAGAAAAGACACTACACATAGGTTGGATTAAAGAGAGTATTTTATTGAAATAATGAATCTCTTTGCTGGTAGGGGCCTGCAGCACATTGCAGAGCAATATAGTAACACGCAGAGCAATGCACTGCAGGCCCCTCCGGCAGCAAAGGAGTGAAGACCAATGCAGGGTGTATAAAGATCTCACTGATAATTCATGCACAAAGGGCAATATGTTGCTGTGATCCAGAGGAAGGCGAAACATAACCCCTGCTGTGCAATGGGGGAAAAAAATTCCTTCCTGACCCCATTAAATGGCGATCGGAGGGTCCCTGGATCACTGCGCAGTGAGATCAGATGGAGCAGCACAGATCAGCGTTGTTATACACAGGGGCGCACTCAGTATATAGAGATGTGGGTGATGGGGCCCTTGTGCCCCTGTGTATAACTCACCTGCTCCCCCATCCCCCTGCATATCTATCCCATTCACCCCTTTTCCTCCCGCATACCTCGCAGGGCGGGCCGGCCATTAGGCGGTCGCCTAGCGCGCAAAGGTCCTAGGGGCGCATTAATAATCATTATTATTTTTTTTCTTATTATTTCTAATTTATTTATCTTTTTTTTTAAATTATTATTCTTTTTTTTTATCCAGTATTTTGGCGCCCTTTTGTTTTTATTTTGCGTCGCGCTGGGGTGCGGTCGCACCCCCTGCAGTCCCGATAGCTACGCCACTGTTTATTTTATTATTTTATTTATCTTGTTATTTTTTATACAACTGGGGCACAAATTTTAAGTTTCGCCTCGGGCGCATGAAACCCGTGCTCCGGCCCTGCTCCTTGTTCTCTCTCACCCTCTCACGCCCAATATCCCTATTTCCCTCTAGTACCTGCCCCTCCCGCAGCCTTCCTGATCTTATCTGCCTCTCCTGCGGTCAAACCAACTTCTCAGGGCCCCTAGAATACCCCTGTATCTACGCCCTGGCTCCTCTGCTACCTGCTCCCGGCTTCTTCTCCGCCTAAAAAAGGTGAAGCAGCAGATCTGTCCGCACCTCTCGTATTCTCCTACCTGCTCCTGGGGTCTTCTCCTCCGCCTAAAAAAGGTGAAGCAGCAGATCCGGCCACACCTGTCGTATGCTCCTTGGTCATCGTACACCACGTCTGCCTCCTCGGCCGCCTTGTAGCCCACCTCATTGTTCCACTTGACGCCCGCTTTTTCGTATGCCTCGTCGTCCGCCTCGTAGCCCGCCTCGTCGTCTGGTGGCACAAAGGGCACCACCTTCGTGCGTGTCCTGACCTGCAGGAGACATGAAGTGTTTGTAACCAGGGACAGTGATACTCTGTATCGCAAGAGCTCCTGTGCCACTTATACCCCCTCCGCAATACCACGTTATACCGCCCTCCACAGGGCAAATACCCGTTATACCCACCTCCCCAGGCCCAGTACCCAGTTATACAACCCTCCCAAGGCCCAGTACCCTGTTATACACCCCTCCCAAGGCCCAGTACCCTGTTATACGCCCCTCCCCAGGCCCAGTACCCTGTTATACACCCCTCCCCAGGCCCAGTACCCTGTTATACACCCCTCCCAAGGCCCAGTACCCTGTTATACACCCCTCCCCAGGCCCAGTACCTGTTATACCCACCTCACCAGGCCCAGTACCCGTTATACCCACCTCACCAGGCCCAGTACCCATTATGTACCCCTCCCCAGAAGGTCATATTTCTATTTATCAAAAATACATTGAGTTACCTCTGGTTTTCAGGCATGTCCTAGGGGAGTTATCACAGAGACACAGAAACGTCGCTGAGTTTGGTGAGTAACTCCCTTAACCTCTCAGCAGTTGAATTCCCCATTAGGCGCTTAACACGTTAAAAACAAGCGTTGCTATTTCTCTGCATGAAGTTGCAGGTAATTGGAAGAGTTACACAGTGACGGCTATTTCATCACTCACCTTCTTCTCCCGAAACGGTCTTTTCTGTCTTATTTCCGGCTTCACATCGGATATCCATATCCATTCTTGGCCTCTGATCTGTATGCAAGACAATGCTTTAAGACAGGGTTGCGCAACCTTTTTCCCTGCTCCCCCCTCCCCCCTCCCCACCTTGTCTCCGACGTTCTGATGTAACGACGTCATGTGATATCACGTTGCTATGGCAATGCCACATCATGTGACGCCACGTTGCTGTCGCCAGAAGCCGCCGGAGACAAGGAAAGGGAACTTACAGAGGACTTGCGCTCGATTTCCGGCATTTAATTTAAATGCTGTGGGGAAGAGCGAGGGGCCACTGTAAGCGCCGAGCCCCTCCTCCCAAGAAAATGTCGCGCCCCTCGATTTGCACACCCCTGCTTTAAGAGATATTCTGGGACCCTCCAACTCCTCCATCGGACCCTTCCTCATACTCATATTGACTGACCTTGCAGTGCTCTGCCCTGACTTGCACTGACCTGCTATGATGCCTCTCAAAATACCATGCTAACTCATTCTGAACATACATGTGTCCTTTCTACATGTTACTCAGCTTGTATGGGCCACAGACAGCTTTCCCGGGGTCCAGGACTAGTTTCCACCGGGGACCCTCACCCATGGGTCGGCGACCTTGCGAGAACCCACCCCCCCCCCCCAACCTGTTTTCTCTTGCACTGCCATAGACTACAACATTTCGGCCTGCTGGTCTTTTTCAGGTAAAGTGGCTAAACCCACTAAATCCAGCAAAGAAAGGCCAGCAGCCAAAACATTGTAGTCTGTGGCACAATAAATTATCTTTTTTTATTCAAATCTGTGTGCCCTTTTCCATCAATCTTATTGTATACATTGGACGAAATGCCGGTCTTCCCTGAGACTAAGGGGCACTGGTAAAAGTATCACTAATTGTTTTTTTTTGGTATGCAGCAAATCCCCATCATTTTTGCGTTCTCTTGCTCTGCCCCAATCTGACACACCACCTTGCTCTCACCCCTTTTCCTCCCGCATACCTCGCAGGGCCGGCCGGCCATTAGGCGGTCGCCTAGCGCGCAAAGGTCCTAGGGGCGCATTAATAATCATTATTATTTTTTTTCTTATTATTTCTAATTTATTTATCTTTTTTTTAAAATTATTATTCTTTTTTTTTATCCAGTATTTTGGCGCCCTTTTGTTTTTATTTTGCGTCGCGCTGGGGTGCGGTCGCACCCCCTGCAGTCCCGATAGCTACGCCACTGTTTATTTTATTATTTTATTTATCTTGTTATTTTTTATACAACTGGGGCACAAATTTTAAGTTTCGCCTCGGGCGCATGAAACCCGTGCTCCGGCCCTGCTCCTTGTTCTCTCTCACCCTCTCACGCCCAATATCCCTATTTCCCTCTAGTACCTGCCCCTCCCGCAGCCTTCCTGATCTTATCTGCCTCTCCTGCGGTCAAACCAACTTCTCAGGGCCCCTAGAATACCCCTGTATCTACGCCCTGGCTCCTCTGCTACCTGCTCCCGGCTTCTTCTCCGCCTAAAAAAGGTGAAGCAGCAGATCTGTCCGCACCTCTCGTATTCTCCTACCTGCTCCTGGGGTCTTCTCCTCCGCCTAAAAAAGGTGAAGCAGCAGATCCGGCCACACCTGTCGTATGCTCCTTGGTCATCGTACACCACGTCTGCCTCCTCGGCCGCCTTGTAGCCCACCTCATTGTTCCACTTGACGCCCGCTTTTTCGTATGCCTCGTCGTCCGCCTCGTAGCCCGCCTCGTCGTCTGGTGGCACAAAGGGCACCACCTTCGTGCGTGTCCTGACCTGCAGGAGACATGAAGTGTTTGTAACCAGGGACAGTGATACTCTGTATCGCAAGAGCTCCTGTGCCACTTATACCCCCTCCGCAATACCACGTTATACCGCCCTCCACAGGGCAAATACCCGTTATACCCACCTCCCCAGGCCCAGTACCCAGTTATACAACCCTCCCAAGGCCCAGTACCCTGTTATACACCCCTCCCAAGGCCCAGTACCCTGTTATACGCCCCTCCCCAGGCCCAGTACCCTGTTATACACCCCTCCCCAGGCCCAGTACCCTGTTATACACCCCTCCCAAGGCCCAGTACCCTGTTATACACCCCTCCCCAGGCCCAGTACCTGTTATACCCACCTCACCAGGCCCAGTACCCGTTATACCCACCTCACCAGGCCCAGTACCCATTATGTACCCCTCCCCAGAAGGTCATATTTCTATTTATCAAAAATACATTGAGTTACCTCTGGTTTTCAGGCATGTCCTAGGGGAGTTATCACAGAGACACAGAAACGTCGCTGAGTTTGGTGAGTAACTCCCTTAACCTCTCAGCAGTTGAATTCCCCATTAGGCGCTTAACACGTTAAAAACAAGCGTTGCTATTTCTCTGCATGAAGTTGCAGGTAATTGGAAGAGTTACACAGTGACGGCTATTTCATCACTCACCTTCTTCTCCCGAAACGGTCTTTTCTGTCTTATTTCCGGCTTCACATCGGATATCCATATCCATTCTTGGCCTCTGATCTGTATGCAAGACAATGCTTTAAGACAGGGTTGCGCAACCTTTTTCCCTGCTCCCCCCTCCCCCCTCCCCACCTTGTCTCCGACGTTCTGATGTAACGACGTCATGTGATATCACGTTGCTATGGCAATGCCACATCATGTGACGCCACGTTGCTGTCGCCAGAAGCCGCCGGAGACAAGGAAAGGGAACTTACAGAGGACTTGCGCGCGATTTCCGGCATTTAATTTAAATGCTGTGGGGAAGAGCGAGGGGCCACTGTAAGCGCCGAGCCCCTCCTCCCAAGAAAATGTCGCGCCCCTCGATTTGCACACCCCTGCTTTAAGAGATATTCTGGGACCCTCCAACTCCTCCATCGGACCCTTCCTCATACTCATATTGACTGACCTTGCAGTGCTCTGCCCTGACTTGCACTGACCTGCTATGATGCCTCTCAAAATACCATGCTAACTCATTCTGAACATACATGTGTCCTTTCTACATGTTACTCAGCTTGTATGGGCCACAGACAGCTTTCCCGGGGTCCAGGACTAGTTTCCACCGGGGACCCTCACCCATGGGTCGGCGACCTTGCGAGAACCCACCCCCCCCCCCAACCTGTTTTCTCTTGCACTGCCATAGACTACAACATTTCGGCCTGCTGGTCTTTTTCAGGTAAAGTGGCTAAACCCACTAAATCCAGCAAAGAAAGGCCAGCAGCCAAAACATTGTAGTCTGTGGCACAATAAATTATCTTTTTTTATTCAAATCTGTGTGCCCTTTTCCATCAATCTTATTGTATACATTGGACGAAATGCCGGTCTTCCCTGAGACTAAGGGGCACTGGTAAAAGTATCACTAATTGTTTTTTTTTGGTATGCAGCAAATCCCCATCATTTTTGCGTTCTCTTGCTCTGCCCCAATCTGACACACCACCTTGCTCTCTCACCCCCCTCTTACACTCCCCCATCACCCTTTCCTTCCCCAAAGGTTGTCCTTTAATCAGATCTTACCCAAATTGTCTCCATCTCCCTTGGAAATGTTCTGTCTTTAAGCTGTGTGGCTCCTCTTGATCCGAACTTTCTTAGCTGACCCCTTTAGGTTTCGGCTCCGAGGGTCTAAAAAATAAGCGACTCCGAAAAGATGTGAAATATGCACAAGGGTCCTAAAATATTTATCTAATGGGGCTCTGAGGGGGAGACTTAAATACTAGTTAATATAATCTATTTAACTAACAAATATGATCTATTAAACTAAGAAATATAATGTATCAAACTAAATAAATATCTATTAAACTAATAAATAGAATCTATTGTACTAAGAAATATAATCTATTCAACTAAATAAATATAATCTATTTAAAAACAATACAATAAAAAGCTGGAGAAATGATACGTTAACCAAGCCACAGATGTGATGCCAATGAGCGTTGAACTCCTTGCAGATCCACCGTCAGCTGGTTGTGGCAGAAAGTGGTGACATGCAGTAGAACAGAGTGGTTGAGCTGTAACCACGGCAGTCAGGTCAGAAATCAACACAATATTTTTTGAAATTTAGAATGAGAATGTTCAATATGTCACATTCTGGGCTCAGACCCTGAGCCCTGTCACATGTTAGCAGCTTGTGATAATAGAAGATATCCATATACTGGGATGTGATAAGAGACATGAAGGTCATTTTATACTGGGTCCCATAACCTGCTTTATATGAAGTATCATTTTACACTAATTAGTAGAGATGCTACATTTTGAAAAATAGCGCTTTTGGCGACATTGTTCATTTTCTCTACAAATGATAAATGAAAAAGTTGGATAAAACGTTATATGTGTGTGTGCGCGTGCAATATATATATATATATACACATATACATACATACACATATAGTATGTTTATATATATATATATCATACTATATGTATATATATTGTCTGTTTTATACACACATACACGTGTGTGTATATGTATGTGTGTGTGTGTGTGTATATATGTGTGTGCGTGTGTATATATATGGTATAACCCAGAGGTGCGCAAAGTGGAGGGCGGGAGATTTTTCGGGGGGGGGGGGGAGGCGCACGGGCGGTTGCAGAGGCCCCGCGCACTTCCTCGAGGCATTAAAATTAAATGCCGGGGGATCGCGTGAGGCCTCTGCAATGCTATTACTTACCTTGACTCTGCCGGCGTCACTCGTGTCCATGGCAACGCGGTGTTAAATTACGCCGCGGGGTCATGTGACGTCACCCTCGTCAAATGCCGCTGCCGGTCACGTGACGCCGCATCAAGGTAAAGGAGGGGGTGGGGGCGCGAGCTCCCCTGGTATAACCAATAAATAATATAGCTGATATAGCAATTTGGTTGTGGCTAGAGAAAGATTATAGTGGCAGTGAGAATTAGTGGCCAGAATTAATAACTAAAAAGTAGCTGTAATAAAATAATAATAAACACTATGCCTAAACACAATAACAGTCCAGAAACTTAGCTCTAATAGCTATGTTATAACTCAATCATAAAAGGATCCAATTCGGGCATCCTCTGGAGTCCTGGCAGCTCTCTTCGGGGAAACAACCACCTCCTCGATAGATACCTAAACAAAAAAAAAGAAGAGAAAGCGCCCGCTCCATGTGTAAATTCGGTTTAACAATTTCATTTCCTGGACAAGATAAAAATAACAAACTCACAAACATCCGTTTGGTAAAAGCGTTGTATGAGACAGGCTCGTGCTCCGTGGTAATCCGGTGGTCAATCCGGTGGTCAATCCGCAGCTCCAGACTTTGGACGATGACCGGGAAACTCGATAGGCTGCGCCCCTTGCAGTGTGGTCCTCCGGCAATCTGTAGTATGCAGTTGTGATTCCACTCTGTAATTCCGGTGTCTCGCCTTGTTCGCGTACCAACTTCCCTTCCGGCGTCAAGACGGATAGTGTGGCAATAGCAACGAGAAGAATGTACCTACGTGTTTCTTCAGCACACGGCTGATTTCATCAGAGGATAATGCTACAACTCAGTCGTAATGGTTTTATAGTCCTACAGTCCAATTGGTAATGGCATAATAGATCACATATGTTACTGATTTTAGATAATAATAGATTCTTGTATGACACACACACACGAACACATATACATATATATATATATATATATATATATATATATGTATATATATATACATACACACATATATATATTTACACACACATACATATATTTACACACACATATATATATATATATATATATATATATATATATATATATGAAACCAGGTGTCCCACCAAGGAGACAAAAAACAGCACTCAAGGTATATGTGTAGAGGTATAAGTACCGTGTTAGCCGAGCTTCAATAATCATAAAATAATAAAAAAATAATATCATCTATTTATTTTTTGATTTTATATATATATATATATATATATATATATATATATATATAGATAGATAGATAACAGCAGGCACTTCAAAGGCTCCAAAGAAATAAGTGCTTGTTCAACAAAAATTACAGGAAACCAGGTGTCCCACCAAGGAGACAAAAAAACAGCACTCAAGGTATATTGCAAAAGTGTATTTGAAAAAAAGCAGGCACATATAAATCCAACGTTTCGGTCCTGTATAGGGCCTTCCTCACGCCCCTGAGGAAGGTCCTATACAGGACCGAAACGTTGGATTTATATGTGCCTGCTTTTTTTCAAATACACTTTTGCAATATACCTTGAGTGCTGTTTTTTGTCTCCTTGGTGGGACACCTGGTTTCATATAATATATATATATATATATATATATATATATATATATACAAATACAACTGTATGCTCATCTGCATGTCTTAGGCAGGTCTGCAACCCCGCCTTTCCCCATTATCACCCAGCATACAGCACTTCCACTGCAGCAAGGGATTCTGGGAAATGACATGCAAATGAGCACACAGTGTCACTTTTTGCCTCAAAAACCATTTTTAACATGGTTCCCTATAGGCTTAAGCTTGCTGCATGGTCACAGCTTTGAGCACAGCCAGGGTTAAGGTGCATACCCAGAAAACCACCCACAGACAGCTGTTTCGACCTTAATGGGTCTCATCAGTGTGGGGTTGATTTAACTGGGTATGCAAAGAGGCTATGGGATAGGCTATACCATAATACTGAGTTAAGTTATGGTGAGTAAAAAAAGTGACAAAAACCCTCCACAGGAAAGCAAATATGCAAATACAACTGTATGCTCATCTGCATGTCTTAGGCAGGTCTGCAACCCCTCCTTTCCCCATTATCACCAGCATACAGCACTTCCACTGCAGCAAGGGATTCTGGGAAATGACATGCAAAAAAAAATATATATATATATATATATATATATATAATCTTCTTCTCTCTGAAGAAGACCGTTTTAGTCGGAACGCGTTGGAGTGAGAGTCTGTGGAGTGGGACCCCTACCCTTTTCCATGACAGGAGGCCTTGGCTATCTGTAAATTGGCCTTTCACACCTACGCTTTAATGGTGATGTATTTACATCTTTAATACTCGAGCATTTATTGCCTCCATTTCTGCAATTACTATTTTACAACAACAGCTATCTCCTTACGTTATGTGCACAAATCTGCAGTGTGTGTAGAGGTATATGTGCATGCTTGGATCAGAGCTGCTTGTGTGGAGAGGTATATGAGCATGCTTGGATCAGAGCTGCTTGTGTGTAGAGGTATATGTGCATGCTTGGATCAGAGCTGCTTGTGTGTAGAGGTATATGTGCATGCTTGGATCAGAGCTGCTTGTGTGGAGAGGTATATGTGCATGCTTGGATCAGAGCTGCTTGTGTGTAGAGGTATATGTGCATGCTTGGATCAGAGCTGCTTGTGTGTAGAGGTATATGTGCATGCTTGGATCAGAGCTGCTTGTGTGTAGAGGTATATGTGCATGCTTGGATCAGAGCTGCTTGTGTGTAGAGGTATATGTGCATGATTGGATCAGAGCTGCTTGTGTGGAGAGGTATATGTGCATGCTTGGATCAGAGCTGCTTGTGTGGAGAGGTATATGTGTATGCTTGGATCAGAGCTGCTTGTGTGTAGAGGTATATGTGCATGCTTGGATCAGAGCTGCTTGTGTGTAGAGGTATATGTGCATGCTTGGATCAGAGCTGCTTGTGTGTAGAGGTATATGTGCATGCTTGGATCAGAGCTGCTTGTGTGTAGAGGTATATGCGCATGCTTGGATCAGAGCTGCTTGTGTGGAGAGGTATATGTGCATGATTGGATCAGAGCTGCTTGTGTGTAGAGGTATATGCGCATGCTTGGATCAGAGCTGCTTGTGTGTAGAGGTATATGTGCATGATTGGATCAGAGCTGCTTGTGTGGAGAGGTATATGTGCATGCTTGGATCAGAGCTGGAGTGTGTGTAGAGGTATATGTGCATGCTTGGATCAGAGCTGCTTGTGTGTAGAGGTATATGTGCATGCTTGGATCAGAGCTGCTTGTGTGTAGAGGTATATGTGCATGCTTGGATCAGAGCTGCTTGTGTGGAGAGGTATATGTGTATGCTTGGATCAGAGCTGCTTGTGTGTAGAGGTATATGTGCATGCTTGGATCAGAGCTGCTTGTGTGTAGAGGTATATGTGCATGATTGGATCAGAGCTGCTTGTGTGGAGAGGTATATGTGCATGCGTGGATCAGAGCTGCAGTGTGTGTAGAGGTATATGTGCATGCTTGGATCAGAGCTGCAGTGTGTGGAGAGGTATATGTGCATGCTTGGATCAGAGCTGCTTGTGTGGAGAGGTATATGTGCATGCTTGGATCAGAGCTGCTTGTGTGTAGAGGTATATGTGCATGCTTGGATCAGAGCTGCTTGTGTGTAGAGGTATATGTGCATGCTTGGATCAGAGTTGCAGTGTGTGTAGAGGTATATGTGCATGCTTGGATCAGAGCTGCTTGTGTGTAGAGGTATATGTGCATGCTTGGATCAGAGCTGCTTGTGTGTAGAGGTATATGTGCATGCTTGGATCAGAGCTGCTTGTGTGTAGAGGTATATGTGCATGCTTGGATCAGAGCTGCAGTGTGTGTAGAGGTATATGTGCATGCTTGGATCAGAGCTGCTTGTGTGTAGAGGTATATGTGCATGCTTGGATCAGAGCTGCTTGTGTGTAGAGGTATATGTGCATGCTTGGATCAGAGCTGCTTGTGTGTAGAGGTATATGTGCATGCTTGGATCAGAGCTGCTTGTGTGGAGAGGTATATGTGCATGCTTGGATCAGAGCTGCTTGTGTGTAGAGGTATATGTGCATGCTTGGATCAGAGCTGCTTGTGTGTGTAGAGGTATATGTGCATGCTTGGATCAGAGCTGCTTGTGTGTAGAGGTATATGTGCATGCTTGGATCAGAGCTGCTTGTGCTGGTGATTACTTTTGCTGTTCTTTGCCTCACGGAATACATGTTTGGTAGATGCGAGTCCCCCTCCTCTTTTATCAATTTTTCTTCCCTTGTTTTTAACCCACAGTAATACATTTGTATTGTTATCACTTTCTTGGCATGCCCGTGTGCTTCTTCATAAGGATGCTTTTTTCGTTGTAATACATATCCATTATCCTTTAGCACCACTGTCCATTGTTATTATATCATAAATCAAGACAGTTTCTGGGCAACAGTGACGCACTGTGTTGATGCGGTATACTTTGTGTCACATATATATATATATATAATCAAAAAATAAATAGACTATACCGTTCTGTGGCTAACGAAATGCTTTTATTTGTGCGAGCTTTCGAGATACGCTGATCTCTTCTTCTGGCGATGTTACAATGAATGAAGCAAGCAAAGGGTATACTTAAAAACAGTGTCTCTTGGAATGTTATCTGTGCTTGTCTCTTCTCCCCCCCCCCTTGTGTGAATGTGATTTATGGCTAGAGGTGTTAAATGGTTCCTGAAAGTTAGTGATGTAAGAGTGTGTGTGTGTGTGTGTGTGTGTGTGTGTGTGTGTGTATCTGTGTGAATATAAATGAATGGAGAGCCCACAGTTTATACAGTGCTTTACAAAAGGTGTGTGTGTGGAGTGGGAGTTAATATAAATTGTGTGGGTAGGTGTGGAAATGTGAGAGATTGTAGCAAAACTAAAAGTGTGTGTAGATACTATGTGGTCCCTATTGGTGTATAGGGATGGAAAAACAAGGAGTATTTGTATGTGTAAGAGACAGCTGTGTGTGCATACATATAGCACAGTATGTACAGACATGGCCTTTAGCGCTCATGGGAAGAGAGTTCACTTGTGTCAGTAATGACTCATAAAATTTCGATCTCTGTTTAGGCCACCGCTAAGTGTCCCGAACAGTTGCATATATTTCTATTCGTGCAACCATCTCTATTTCGGTGTTTTAAGATTAACTTTGAGTATGGCAACCCCCAGATCGTCCATCTTATGGACAGAGTCAGAGAAATGTTCGCCGACAGGACTGTCTCTTGTTCCGCGTGTGATGCTGTGCGATGCAGGTTCATTCTCTTGTTTAGCCCCTGCCCCGTCTCACCTATGTAGTAGCAGCCCCCTGGACATTTCATGCACATGATGAGGAACACGACATTGCTGGAGGAACAGGTGAACCTTCCTCTGATTTTGTATTCCCGATTCCTGTGTGGTATTTGTATTGTGTCCGCTGTGTAGAGTATTGCGCAGGTTTTGCATCTTGCGTCCTGGCCTGGCATATATATAATTATATATATATATATTCCACAGAAGCAGCCGGCACTCCAGTTGCATGTAGAAAAAATTGGGTGCTTGTCCCATAAAGCAATAATAAACCACACGATTCCGTTTGAAGCACGAGATCAGGAGACAGCACTCTGGTAAGTTTGATCACAAGTTTTTGTACTGAAAAAGACACATAAACCGACGTGTCACGACAGGTCACTCTGCGCGTATTCTGACAGGCCGAGATGGCGTTTGCAGGGAGCTCGGGCGGTGGTAACATCTCTGCGGTGGCGCGGTCCGGATCCCAATACGTTCGCCGCGGAACCCGCTCTGGGCTTCAGTGTAAATCTCCGTCTCCCCCTGTCAGCCTCAGGCAGCTGTTTAGCTATATTTTTAGCCAATCCAGGATTCCTTTATCCCGTTTTATTGAACACTGTCTTCCTTTTTATTATTTTATATACCGTTTGTCATGTTGTTTATAGATTTAGTTTCATTTAGTTATATTTGATTATTCATGTGGTTTGTGTTCATTGTAACCGAACCCGGATCTGTGACGCATATGTACTGAGGTGGGGTTGGATCCCCTCGGTTATTTCTTGTTTTATTAATAAATAATTTACTATATTTTAATCTCTGGTGTGCATTGTGTGCATTTTTCTTCTTGTCTGCACAGTGCTTCAGATTCTGCATCTGAAAAAATGCCGGTGGATCGGGATGTGAGGTAGGGAAGTGACGTCCGCGCCGGAACGTTATTGCCACGCCTCCAAATATTCATTGCCACGCCCCCAAATCGCGCCCGCTGCATACCCTGCAAAGCCATTAAAAAGCTCAGGCTTCAGCAAGTGTATTGCAGCGTGTGTGCGCCTTCCCTCCTTCTGAAATACTATAGACCAGGCCTGCACAACTCGTAAAGCGAGAAGGGCCAAAATGCTCCAAGGAAAAAAAATTTGGGCCGCACGGGTAAAATCATCATCATCATCTCTCCTCCAGCACCTCTCATCATCATCCTCATATCTCCCCCAGAACCCCTCACTATCAACCTTTGCGATACTCCCCATCTATCTCTCATACCCCCATCTCTCCCCCTCACCCACACATAATACTCCCTCTCCACAAACACACAATACCCCACTGCACACCACACACATCCCACGCCCCCTGCACCTCACATCCTTCTACCCCCCTGCACCTCACATCACTCTCCCCCCCTGCACCTCACATCACTCTCCCCCCCTGCACCTCACACCACTCTCCCCCCCTGCACCTCCCATCTCTCCCCCCTGCACCTCCCATCTCTCCCCCCTGCACCTCACATCACTCTCCCCCCCTGCACCTCACATCACTCTCCCCCGCTGCACCTCACATCACTCTTCCCCCCTGCACCTCACATCACTCTTCCCCCCTGCACCTCACATCACTCCCCCCCCTGAACCTCACATCACTCCCCCCCCTGAACCTCACACCACTCTCCCCCCCCTGCACCTCACATCACTCTCCCCCCCTGCAACTCACATCACTCTCCCCCCCTGCAACTCACATCACTCTCCCCCCTGTACCTCCAATCACCCCCCCTGCACCTCCAATCACCCCCCCTACACCTCCAACAACCCTCCCCTGCACCTCCAATAACCCCCCCTGCACATCCAACAACCCTCCCCTGCACCTCCAAAGACCCCCCCTGCACCTCCAATGACCCCCCCTGCACCTCCAATGACCCCCCCTGCACCTCCAATAACCCCCCCTGCACCTCCAATAACCCCCCGCACCTCCAATGACCCCCACACCTCCAATCACCCCCCTGCACCTCCAATCACCCCCCCTGAACCTCCAATGATCCCCCCTGCACCTCCAATGATCCCCCCTGCACCTCCAATCACCCCCCCCCTGCACCTCCAATCACCCCCCCCCGCTGCACCTCCAATCACCCCCCCCCGCTGCACCTCCAATCACCCCCCCTGCACCTCCAATCACCCCCCCCCCTGCACCTCCAATCGGCGGGGCGGGCCGCACAGAGAGGCGGGGCGGGCCGCACAGAGAGGCGGGGCGGGCCGCACAGAGAGGCGGGGCGGGCCGCACAGAGAGGCCGGGCGGGCCGCACAGAGAGGCGGGGCGGGCCGCACAGAGAGGCCGGGCAGGCCGCACAGAGAGGCCGGGCGGGCCGTACAGAGGGGGCCGCACAGAGAGGCGGGGCGGGCCGCACAGAGAGGCGGGGCGGGCCGCACAGAGAGGCGGGGCGGGCCGCACAGAGAGGCCGGGCGGGCCGCACAGAGAGGCCGGGCGGGCCGCACAGAGAGGCCGGGCGGGCCGCACAGAGAGGCCGGGCGGGCCGCATGCGGCCCGCGGCCGTTATGTTGTGCAGGCCTGCTATAGACGCAGCCTTATCGACGCTTACTGAATAGGCCACTGTGTCTCTGTCTCTCTCTGTGTGTGTCTCTCTCTCTCACTGTGTGTCTCTCTCTCTCTCTGTGTCTCTGTGTTTCTGTGTCTCTCTCTGTGTCTCTCTGTGTCTCTCAAATCAAAATCAGCTTTGTTGGCATGACAAAAGAACATTTGAGTATTGCCAAAGCGTGAGTAATAGGGGGTGTGGGACAATGATTACACGAATACTAGGGGGTACGGTTTAATGGTTATACAGTACATTACTTTTGTCTCTCTCTCATTCTCTGTCTCTCATTCTCTGTCTCTCTCTCTCATTCTCTGTCTCTCTCTCATTCTCTGTCTCTCTCTCTCATTCTCTGTCTCTCTCTCATTCTCTGTCTCTCTCTCATTCTCTGTCTCTCTCTCTCATTCTCTGTCTCTCTCTCTCATCCCTGTATGATAGGTATGTTCCAACTCTATTTTTTGCTCTTCTTTTCCGTTTGAGAGGAGGGAGTCCCTCACCTCTTCAGCCACACACCAGGAACGCTGGATTGCTTACAGACGCTCGGAGAGGCGGATACAGTCGTGGATTGCAGGCACTGATTTACCTGGTAAGTACCGCAAACATGCTTGAACAAGGGCCGTAGACATTTTATTTGATGGTTTAGATTACCATTGTCTGTGGTTGTTAGTTATTGGTATTACAGTTTTTTGATGTTGTTACGAATCAAATACATTTTGAAGTAGTAATCCCCTCCGAACTGGGCATTCCTGGCCAATAATGCCCTGGCAGAAAGAGTTGAAGGGCCCAAGCAAAGCCCCCACCTCTATACACACTAACACTGCAGGGGCATCAGAGTGTCTTATTGTCATGGCAACAGGAGGTGTCACGTGATGTAATTTGTTTAATAAATTATTTTTTAAGGTGTCCCGGTTTTTCATTTTCGAAATCTGGTCACCCTATTCATCAAGCAGAAAAAGTGAAGAAACAATTGTAGTTTTGCTAATGGACGTCATTTTGGCATATCATTAGCTTTGAGGATACCCATTAATATGAAGAAAAGTAACAGCCATTCCCAATGTAGCCCCCCTTCCCTGGGCCAATCGCAGATCGGGCCCCCTCCTCTGTACTAGGGCCTGGCTACGTGTCTGAGTGTGGTGCATACCTGCTGGCAACAGGGGGGCCTGAGTCTCCCGCGATGGTATGGGGGATGATAGGATCAGGTTTCTGGGGTGAATGCCTTCGTCTCATTTAATGGTGCAGCACCTCCATCTCTGAGCCCCAGGAATACGGGTGGAATCCTTCCAGAGAGTCGTCCCCCCCCCCCCCCCCCCGGGGATGAGAGATTCCAGTCTCACACTGTATATCTTTAAAAGCAGCCGCAGCTCTTTATTCACAGCAGCAGAATAGCAGCAACAAGACTGTCAATCAGGTACAGGGTGTCTTCCTCCACACAGGACTACTCTCCCTCAGGATGGTCTCTGTGTCCCTGCCACCACCCCAGGTCAAGGGCACCCAGGGTGGGGCTAGCTCTTCCCTCGCCCCCTAAACAGGGTGAGAGGAATTGGTCCACCTCCCTAAGTAAGGTTGCATCAGCTCTACTCAGAGGCTGATGGCTCCCCTTCTCCAACGGCCAATTGATATAGGCTCTCTCTGTCACCCTGGGCCAGCCAGGTGACAGACTCAGCAGACTCTAACTCTGGACTGAACTCTTAACTCTGACACACACTTCTACTAAATAGGAAGTGCACTGCTCTTTATGATATTGGCAGGCACTGCCCCTGTGTCTCTGCCTTCCACACAGGGTCAGGTACCAATTTCAGGAATGTCCCGTTATTAGCGTAAACACAACAGAGTTCCATGGATCTAGCATTAAGACTGTAAGCTCTGCAGGCCAGGGATTTCCTTTCCTATTGTCTGATTTTGTTTGTTGCACTTATTGTACTATAATTCCCTGTACTGTATTGCCTCTCTTATAAAGCGCTATATAAATAAAGATTTCCATACATAATATATCTTAATGCATCTTAAGACACCTTAGAGTTCCCTCTATAAGACACTTTATGGTCCACTCAAGTGAATAGTCTGTAAGGAGTCTAAGGCTGCGTCCATAGAAGGACAAGCAGCGCTGAGGCGTGCGGACGCTCCGCGCTGAGCCCCTGCATCCTCAATGAGGATGCCTTGAGAGGGGGCTCATGCGAGCGTCCGCGGGCGTGCTCAGGCTTTGGAGTTTTCAGCCGAGCGCCAAGCTGTTTTTCAGCGCGCTGTCGGCTGAAAACATCCAATCAGCCTTAAGCAGCGTCAACGTCACGGCGCCGTGACATTGACGTCAGTGCATCGCGGGCGATTGGCCCAGCGACGTCACTGCCCCGCCTCCAACCACCTCCCCCCGGCTCCCTTCGCGCACGCTGGCTCCGTGGAATCGGGCTGACTTAAGCAGGCGAGCCTCAGCGTTAGCGCGCCTCCGCTCTCCCCACCCCTCTATGGCCCGGGCCTTAGTTACTGTACAGCATTGTAAAGTGCCTTGCTGGCCTAGTACAATTTAGTAAATATCCTAAACAATGTCGTCTTAGGCAAAATGTTGCTGATCTTTGCTCTAAAAATGACTATGAACTAAAGAGAAATAACAATCTCCCTTGTGAGCACATTCACATGTCTCAGACAGGTCTGCAACCCTGCTTTTCACCATTATCCCATACAGCTTCCACTGCAGCCAGGGACTCTGGGAAATGACATGCAAATGAGCACAGTGTCACCTTTTGCTTCAAATCTATTTTAAATGAAATTAGCCTTGTACTTCTGGTGGAGAGAGTAGGGGTTTGGTGCTTTATACGTTACATATTATTAAATGTTAACATCAAACAAATATTGTCATTATGTTTGGTGCTACTTATTTCTTTTTCATTAGGATTTATTTATTCATCTTTCATTATTATTATTTACTAGCTGAGAGACCCGGCGTTGCCCGGGATGTAAATGCGTAATAGGTAGTATTATTTATAACTCGTGGAACAATAGGTGAGTATTTGTTGTAAAGGTTTCGGGGGGGGGGGAGAAAGGGGAGCGGGGGGGGGAGAAAGGGGAGCGGGGGGGGAGAAAGGGGAGCGGGGGGGGAGAAAGGGGAGCGGGGGGGGAGAAAGGGGAGCGGGGGGGGAGAAAGGGGAGCGGGGGGGGGGGGAGAAAGGGGAGCGGGGGGGAGAAAGGGGAGCGGGGGGGGAGAAAGGGGAGCGGGGGGGGGGAGAAAGGGGAGCGGGGGGGAGAAAGGGGAGCGGGGGGGAGAAAGGGGAGCGGGGGGGGGGAGAAAGGGGAGCGGGGGGGGAGAAAGGGGAGCGGGGGGGGGGAGAAAGGGGAGCGGGGGGGGGGAGAAAGGGGAGCGGGGGGGGAGAAAGGGGAGCGGGGGGGAGAAAGGGGAGCGGGGGGGGAGAAAGGGGAGCGGGGGGGGGGAGAAAGGGGAGCGGGGGGGGGAGAAAGGGGAGCGGGGGGGGAGAAAGGGGAGCGGGGGGGGGAGAAAGGGGAGCGGGGGGGGAGAAAGGGGAGCGGGGGGGGAGAAAGGGGAGCGGGGGGGGAGAAAGGGGAGCGGGGGGGGAGAAAGGGGAGCGGGGGGGGGAGAAAGGGGAGCGGGGGGGGGAGAAAGGGGAGCGGGGGGGGGGGAGAAAGGGGAGCGGGGGGGGGAGAAAGGGGAGCGGGGGGGAGAAAGGGGAGCGGGGGGGGGGGAGAAAGGGGAGCGGGGAGAAAGGGGAGCGGGGGGGGGGAGAAAGGGGAGCGGGGTGGGAGAAAGGGGAGCGGGGGGGGGGAGAAAGGGGAGCGGGGGGGGGAGAAAGGGGAGCGGGGGGGGAGAAAGGGGAGCGGGGGGGGGAAGGGGAGTGGGGGGGGAAAGGGGAGTGGGGGGGGTGGAGAGCGGTGGGCATATGTATTGTCATAATTTATGTTTGGGCATTTTCCCCCCCCCCCGTTCCCCGTGACTCCCCCCCCCCCCCCGTTCCCTGTGACTCGCGCTCCCCCCCCCGGCGGCCGCTTGGTCCCCCGATGTGCCGTCCTGCTGAGTGAGGCGTGCAGGCGGCTGCAGGAAGCGCCCTGTGTGGGCCTAAGACTCACGCTCCCCCCCCCCCCCCCCCCCGGCGCCCGCTCGATGTGGCGTCTGGCTGAGCGGCGGTAGGAAGCGCCCTGTGTGGGCCTGAGGCTGAGGCGGGACGCGCAGTGGGCCTGAGGCTGAGGCGGGACACGCAGTGGGCCTGAGGCTGAGGCGGGACGCGCAGTGGGCCTGAGGCTGAGGCGGGACGCGCAGTGGGCCTGAGGCTGAGGCGGGACGCGCAGTGGGCCTGAGGCTGAGGCGGGACGCACAGTGACTTACCTGAGCGGGTGGTAGCGCCGGGGAGGTAAGGGAGCGGCTGGGGTAGGAGGGCCGCGCTTCCCGTCCGGAGCCAGTGCAGGATGGCGCACGTGAGGGGGGGGGGAGGGGGGCGGACAGAGGGTGTGTGTGTGTGTATAGAGCTGCTGTGTTGTGTGTGTGTGTGTGTGTGTGTGTGTATAGAGCTGCTGTGTTGTGTGTGTGTGTGTGTGTATAGAGCTGCTGTGTTGTGTGTGTGTGTGTATAGAGCTGCTGTGTTGTGTGTGTGTGTGTATAGAGCTGCTGTGTTGTGTGTGTGTGTATAGAGCTGCTGTGTTGTGTGTGTGTGTGTATAGAGCTGCTGTGTTGTGTGTGTGTGTGTATAGAGCTGCTGTGTTGTGTGTGTGTGTGTGTGTGTGTGTGTATAGAGCTGCTGTGTTGTGTGTGTGTGTGTGTATAGAGCTGCTGTGTTGTGTGTGTGTGTGTATAGAGCTGCTGTGTTGTGTGTGTGTGTGTGTGTGTATAGAGCTGCTGTGTTGTGTGTGTGTGTGTGTATAGAGCTGCTGTGTTGTGTGTGTGTGTGTGTGTATAGAGCTGCTGTGTTGTGTGTGTGTGTGTATAGAGCTGCTGTGTTGTGTGTGTGTGTGTGTGTGTGTGTGTGTGTGTGTATAGAGCTGCTGTGTTGTGTGTGTGTGTGTGTGTGTGTGTATAGAGCTGCTGTGTTGTGTGTGTGTGTGTGTGTGTGTGTGTGTGTGTGTGTGTGTGTCTGTGTGTGTGTGTGTGTGTGTGTGTGTGTGTATAGAGCTGCTGTGTTGTGTGTGTGTGTGTGTGTGGGCCGTCACTCCGCCTCAGGTCAATGAGAGGTGTGCGGGGGCGGGCGACCCAAGGGACCAATGAGATTTCCCCTAGGGACACCGGACATCCAGGCAGGCAAACATACAGTGCTTTCACTAATATAGTATAAGATTAACTTTATTATATTTGTTGTTGTCATTATTATTATTGTTTACTGTTAGCTGGAGTATGGCTCACCCAAGAACCACTTTCCCCTGTATGGGGGTCAGACATAGTGCAGACTTGACCCCTGACATTTATAAAAAGATGTTGGAATATGTGACACTGCTGCTTAATAAACACAAACACAGGCGCGCCATGTATTGTTCTGACATTGGTTTATTACACAGAGACACGTCTTTATAGAGGGTTGTCACACTAACAGCCTGGAAGGGGTTAATGCAGGGTCACCAGCCCAGCCCCCCTCTCCTATGATTGGTTGCTGCTCTCGTACAGGAGCCGCGATTGGTCCCCTGTCAATGTCAGAAAAGGCGCGCCAGTTTTGCTGTCTCCATGGCGACCATGGCGGCCGCCGGAGATCGGCCTGCAGCGCGGCCCGGCTTCCAGGTTACCTCCCCGCCGGTGAAGATGTTAGCGGGGCGGCTGAGGGAATGCGTGCGGCGGCGGCCCGGTTCCTTCTGGCTGGAGAAAGGAGCCGGCGGGCTGGAGGTGGGCCTGGTGTGGATGCAGGGCCAGGTGCTGCACGTACGGCCCGAGCGCGGCGTCACCGTGCGGCTGAGCGACGACACTCACACCTTCACCGTGTGCGGGGCCGACCGGGTGCCCAAGGGCAAGCCCTGCCTGCAGCCAGGTAACCGGGGGGTCCGCACGCCCTGCCTGCAGCCAGGTAACCGGGGGGGTCCGCAAGCCCTGCCTGCAGCCAGGTAACCAGGGGGTCCGCAAGCCCTGCCTGCAGCCCGGTAACCGAGGGGTCCGCAAGCCCTGCCTGCAGCCCGGTAACCGGGGGGTCCGCAAGCCCTGCCTGCAGCCAGGTAACCGGGGGGTCAGCAAGCCCTGCCTGCAGCCAGGTAACCGGGGGGGTCAGCAAGCCCTGCCTGCAGCCAGGTAACCGGGGGGGGTCCGCAAGCCCTGCCTGCAGCCAGGTAACCGGGGGGGGTCCGCAAGCCCTGCCTGCAGCCAGGTAACCGGGGGGGGTCCGCAAGCCCTGCCTGCAGCCAGGTAACCGGGGGGGTCAGCAAGCCCTGCCTGCAGCCAGGTAACTGGGGGGGTCAGCAAGCCCTGCCTGCAGCCAGGTAACCGGGGGTCCGCAAGCCCTGCCTGCAGCCAGGTAACCGGGGGGTCCGCAAGCCCTGCCTGCAGCCAGGTAACCGGGGGGTCCGCAAGCCCTGCCTGCAGCCAGGTAACCGGGGGGTCCGCAAGCCCTGCCTGCAGCCACGTAACTGGGGGGTCCGCAAGCCCTGCCTGCAGCCAGGTAACCGGGGGGTCAGCAAGCCCTGCCTGCAGCCACGTAATCGGGGGGTCCGCAAGACCTGCCTGCAGCCAGGTAACCGGGGGGTCCGCAAGCCCTGCCAGCAGCCAGGTAACCGGGGGTCCGCAAGCCCTGCCTTCAGCCACGTATTTGGGGGGTCCGCAAGCCCTGCCTGCAGCCAGGTAACCGGGGGGGTCCGCAAGCCCTGCCAGCAGCCAGGTAACCGGGGGGTCCGCAAGCCCTGCCTGCAGCCAGGTAACCGGGGGGTCCGCAAGCCCTGCCTGCAGCCAGGTAACCGGGGGGTCCGCGCGTGGCTATCACTGTCCTGCCTCACACGGGAGGGCGCCATGATTTCTTCTCCCGCCCCCTAAACAGCAACACCAGCCTCTCACCCTCTCACCCTCTAGCGTCACCTAGATAGAAGCCAGGCAGATCACACTGGTTTTCTATGAATCGCAACTGATTTTAAAGTCCTGATTTTAAAGTCCTGTTTATATCAGCAGTCAGGTCTGATATAAAACAGTAGTAATGTTTCCACCGCCAGTGTATGCAGCGCTGTATAGAGCTTACAATCTATGTCTGAAGCACTTATTCCCATGACCTGTTATTTGTAATTTATATGATTGTCACATGTATTACTGCTGGGAAGCGCTATGTACATTTAATGGCGCTATATAAAAAAAGACATTTGTAGCCCTTTTTCTGACACTCTAAGCGACTTCGGGTAACTGCGCGCACCTGCGGCTCCAGGAGATCTGAGCCTCCGCTAGCTGGGAGCCTGGGGTAACACTTATTAGCGCAGCGCCTCCACTTACCCAGGATCACCGTCATGTAAGATTCCCCTGGGCAAGAAACACACCGATACAATGCGTGCAACCAACTTTACTATGTGCAATAATAAACTTATACTCTATATGAACCGTGGCAATAACCCAATATGCATACACTTATCTTATAACACTATACTTATACTCTATCATACCCTAACACCGCTAACGGATAATGTCCTTCTAACATCAGTGGCTCGGCCACACCCCTAGGGATTATTGTCCTGTACAATAGTGGCTCAGCCACGCTCTTATGAGTGTCTCTATCCCGTCACCGCGTGTCCCACACACCGTGTCCGTGTAATAGTACGATAGCGGTGTGTACTCGCTAGTGTCTCCCTATAGTTATGCCTAAGGCGGGATCAGCGCCTGTTGACCGGTGTTGGTGCACTTGACGTATCTACTACCTTCCGGTCACGGCGGTGACCGGTAATACTTGGAAAAGGATCAGCCGAATCCTTGCTTGTCTGGGATGTCCGCAGTGCAGCTGTCTGGTCCCAAGCAGCTCACCAGCAAACCTGCTCCGCACGCTTGTCCCTAACTGTGTACACAGTAAGGTGACTGATCGCTAGCACTATGGCCGTCCCTGCAGCACAGCAGCACACTGTGACTCAGGGGTTTCTCCTAAGGGCCTGCGGGGTAAAGCTAGCCTATGCAGGCGGGTCACGGACCCCCTGCACGCATACACCCTCCTCCGTTACCTTCCAGATCCCCTCTGACTAGCCTCTCCCCCACGCTTCCCTTTCCTCCTCCCGTAATTCTAGCCTTCCGATTGGCTCCTCAAGTCAGGTGACTGCCCAGGAGCTCATGGGAGTTGTAGTTCCTCAGCGGAGCTTCTCTGCCTTGAGCTGCACAGACTCACAGCTATTGCATCAGCGCAGACCTCCACATGACTCTCCTGAACAGTCAAAACACCAACTGAACACACATATGAGGCTCCTACCACATCCCTACACATACATCTATTATTTGGTGCCTGCGGCACAGGGAGATAACGTGACTTGCTCAAGGTCACAAGGTATGGGGGGGGGGGATTGAGTGAGTGTGTGTGTGGGGGGGGATTGAGTGTGTTTGTGTGTGGGGGGGTGTGTGTTTGTGTGTGGGGGGGTGTGTGTTTGTGTGTGGGGGGGATTGTGTGTGTTGGGGGGGGAGATTGAGTGTGTGGGGGGGATTTTGTGTGTGTGTGGGGGGGGGATTGTGTGTGTGTGGGTGGGGGATTGAGTGTGTGTGGGGGGGATTGAGTGTGTGTGGGGGGGGTTGAGTGTGTGTGTGGGGGGGGGGGGTTGAGTGTGTGTGTGGGGGGGGGTTGAGTGTGTGTGTGGGGGGGGGGGGGTTGAGTGTGTGTGTGGGGGGGGGGTTGAGTGTGTGTGTGGGGGGGGGTTGAGTGTGTGTGTGGGGGGTGGGTTGAGTGTGTGTGGGGGGGATTGTGTGTGTGTGGGGGGATTGAGTGTGTGTGTGTGTGTGGGGGGGATTGAGTGTGTGTGGGGGGGGGGGATTGAGTGTGTGTGTGTGTGGGGGGGTTGAGTGTGTGTGGGGGGGATTGAGTGTGTGGGGGGGGGGTTGAGTGTGGGGGCGGGGATTGAGTGTGTGTGTGGGGGGGGATTGAGTGTGTATGTGTGTGGGGGGGATTGTGTGTGTGTGGGGGGGGGGATTGAGTGTGATTGGGGGGATTGAGTGTGTGCGTGGGGGGATTGAGTGTGTGTGTGTGGGGGGGGGAATTGAGAGTGTGTGTGTGGGGGGGGGATTGAGTGTATGTTTGTGTGGGGGGGATTGAGTGTGTGTGTGTGGGGGGAATTGAGTGTGTGTGTGTGGGGGGAATTGAGTGTGTGCGGGGGGGATTGTGTATGGGGGGGGATTGAGTGTGTTTGTGTGTGGGGGGGGGGTGTGTTTGTGTGTGGGGGGATTGTGTGTGTGTGGGGGGATTGAGTGTGTGTGTGTGTGTGTGTGTGTGTGTGGATTGTGTGTGGGGATTGTGTGTGTGTGTGTGGGGGGGGGGGGGGAGTGTGTGTGTGTGTGTGTGTGTGTGGGGGGGGGGATTGTGTGTGTGTGTACTGCTGCGGCACAGTTTATTCGAGCATTTGCCCGTTCTGTGCCGCAGCAGTAGCCTGGCGCGCGCCCGAGTGTGACGGGCGCACGCCGAAGCAGCGGAAGAGCGCCCTCCGATCGGGGCGCTCTCCCTACCGCTGCCGGGTCCGCCGGGTCCCCCGGAACCCCCTGCCGCTGTCCCGCGATCGCGGGACACCAGGGCTCCCTCGGGGAGCCCCTGGACACGCGTGCAGGGGGCGCACGCTCCCGATGACGCGTGACCGCGCGTCTATGACGCGCGGCACGCCGAGGGGCGGCCACTAGCAAGCCGGGAGATTTCCCGGCTTGCGGTACCGACCACACTTCAATAAAGTGTGTCGGTAGTGTATGTGGTGTGTATGTGGTGATTGATTGAGAGAGAGAGTGTGTGTTGTATTGCAGTGGTGCGCAAACTGGTGGGGGGCAATAAGGCGCAAGATTTAGGGGGGCGCAGGCGACGTGCGGCGAAATCTGGGTGCGCGGGCCGGCAGACGCTTTGCGCGGGAGGACGAAAAAGCTGTACGCGATGGGCGGCCAATAAGATGTGCACGGGCGGGCAGCCGAAGATGTGTGCGGGTGGCTGAACAAGATAGTGCATGTGGCGGCCTCGTGATGGTGTGTGCGCACACGCGCAGGGGCTTCGGGGGTACGGGGAGGAGCACGCCCGAGCACGGTGAAGTCAAACGCCCCTCCCGGTGTCTGCCCTGCAATAGCGCTGTGTTCCTGCTCTCCTCCGCTGGCAACCTGCTTCGCTGCGATCCTCTGCGAGGGAAAGGGTCGGCTGCCACTATATCAATCACACTATGAATGTACAGAAATAATAAAAAAAAGTGAAAACATTGAAAACGGAAAAATAATAAATAATAATAATGTAGGTAGGAGTGTGGATGACAATGGGGATAGCAAGCCAAAGAGCAGGGAGGGGAAGGTAGAAACAAAAGGGGGGATAGGGAAGGGAGGTAGCAAAGAGGTGGATGAATGCCCCCCAAAAGTATTGCCTTTGTGCACGTACGCTCTCCCAAGCTCAGCGCTTGGGGAGACAAACAAAATTGACTTTGAAGTGCGCTCAGCAGAAGTCAATGCACACATACAGCCACACACAGACACACACACACACACAAACACACACAAATAGCCCCGATCCACGCTTGCAAAATGATGCAGGACACCCTGCGCTCAGGCTTGGAGAGTTGGTGATGTCACCGCTCTCAGCGGCAGCGTGGACGCAGCCTAATTTTGCAAGCGCGAGCTGTTGAAATATGTAAGTATTTATAGACATATTTGGATTTATATTGTATACCGTTTAATAAAGGTTTTTTTTTTTTTCATGTGATTTTGATTACGTCAGGCAGGGGGGGCCCGAGAAATTTTATGGATGAAGAGGGGGGCTCGGCATAAAAGGTTTGCTCACCCCTGCACTAAGCTGCGCTTTCAGCTCATAGACCTCACATTATAAACGTGTAATTATAGTCTCACCTTAATGTAGTGTAAAAGAAAATGATGTACAGATTTGGTCGCATCTATTAACGCAGGTTAACGGTGGCAGAACGTTAACGCAGCTCTATTTAAACAAATGGCACAGCGCTATATTTCTTAAATGGGTGCAATTTATTGCATTATTTGTGTAATCTTATCAGGTGGTACAGGCATACCCCGCATTCACGTACACAATGGGACCGGAGCATGTATGTAAAGTGAAAATGTACTTAAAGTGAAGCACTCCCTTTTCCCCACTTATCGATGCATGTACTGTACTGCAATCCTCATATTCGAGCATAACTGATGTAAATAACACATGTGTAACAGTCTCTACAGTCTCCCCGCTTGCGCACAGCTTCGGTACAGGTAGGGAGCCGGTATTCCTGTTCAGGACGTGCTGACAGGCGCATGCGCGAGCTGCCGTTTGCCTATTGGGTGATATGTCCTTACTCGCGAGTGTCCTTAAACCGGGGTATGCCTGTACACTTGTACAGGAAATCCTAAAGTTGATGTCCCTGGGGCAGCTGAGGGATTTTCACCCATTCAGTCCTGGAGGGTCCTGCGCCCCCCTCCTGCATTTCCTAATCATGTGTTCGCTCCTTAGGCCTCGGATATTTTATTTATTTGTCAAATGTTTTACCAGGAAGGAAGCAATACTTGAAAATGAGAGGTAACTCTCAATGTATGTCCTGGGCACAGAGTTATGATGACAGATACATGGTTACAAATCCATAGTTACATTAAGTGAACAGGGTATACATTATATACAAGACATTGCATGCACAGTTAGAGATAATATATATATTATAGGCGCATGTAACCGTTACAGACCAGATTAAAATGTGAGACAGCCTTAGTTTTGAAAGAACTTAGACTGGTGGCATCTGCAAGAGTCTCTGGTAGGTTGTTCCAGTTTTGGGGTGCACGGTAAGGCCGTGATTATACCCGAAGCGGCGGAGCGCAGAACGTTGTGCGCCACCAAAACAAATAAAAGTTTTCCTATGAGCGCACGCTAAGAATGGGTGACCAAGTGCGCAAATTTTCGAACAGATCCAAGAATTTTATTTTCTGGAGCGATGGCCGCGTCATGTGAGCGGTTCAGCCAATGAGCGTGAACCACTCACGTGACATCATGGCCTCGCCTCCCGATGCCTCCTGCCTGCAGTGCAAGTTTCGGGCAGCGCATCGCACGGAGGTAGCGCGCGTGTCCCGCCGCCGGTGGTATAATGAAGGCCTATGAGGAGGAGCGTCCGGATACTTTGTTGAACCTTAGGACCATGAGCAGTCTGTTGGAGTCTGATCTCAGATGATAAGTGCTGCACGTGGTAGGGGTGAGGAGCTTGTTCAGATAGGTGGGTAGCTTGCCTAGAAAGTATTTGAATACACAGACCCCCACCAACGCGGCTCGAAACGCGTTGGTGGGGGTCTGTATACCCCGTAATGTAGCTGTATTTTTTTGTGGTTTCCATTAAAATGGTCTTTTTTTATGGGCACACGCTCTCCTGGATTTCATTCAACCTTTTTTTACTTTCCTGAGTATTAGTGCCTGCTTTTTCCTTTTGCTTCGTGTCAAGTCATCCAGAAAAAACGGAAGCACGCCCCCTACTGTGAAAGAAGAAACCTGGACAGCCAAAAGGACATTACCAACTCTAACTGTGAGTTATTTTATCACAAGCACATTCTCCATTCTGACATTATATGCTGGGACACTTTATTGTGTGGCCCCTTACTACAGTGCTCGTGGGGGCCCTAGCCCACTAGTCAGATTACAATGGAGCAGTGATTAATACATGATTGTTCTGTGTCCTATGGATTGGCTATCCCTTATCCATTATCCAGGGGGTTTTCATTTCCGTTATCATTATATACATTTATTGAACGTTACAATTTTTGTACTACATATTTTGAGGCTTTTTTTCAGAGCACCACACATTTTTTCCATTTTTCTATGAAAAGTGGAAAGGCCGGGGACACTTTAACTTTCACATGTTATAATGCCTGGCCCCTGGCTTATGGTGCCAGGTAGCTGCCAGGGGCTCACCGTTCCAGTGGTAACCTTTATTGTATAGCCTGGTTACCCCCTTTATCGTATAGCCTGGCACCCCCTTTGGAGGGAAGTATTATCGAAATGGGGGGGTCCCAGAGTTGAAATGAATGCGGTTCAGCTTGGGGAGACCCTCTGCTTCAATCCTGTTTTAAAATTTTTTTTTTTATAAAAAGCGTGTGACTTGCTCCTTCAGAATACTGATTTTTATGTTCGGTTAAAGCCTTAACAAGAAAAAAATGGGTGTATATAGCGCTAAAAAATCTTGTGCAGTGACAATAATGTTATAATGTGATAGTGCACACAATAAAATATAAATATATAATAATAAACTTAGGCTGCCAGGTGATACCAACTCCAATGAATACAAAAAGGATGGGGGAGCACAATAGTTGGAAACAGGCAGTGTTGTAGAACTGGTAATCGCTTTTTAAAATAAAGTAGTTATATCCTGAGTGAGTGTGGTAGCTCAGGTGTCTAATGTCTAATTTGAAGGATAGACACACATGGGTTCGTATGTATTGGTGAAAGAGTAGAATAAAAGTAAATACAACTTACACGGCCTTGTGTAAGCCCAATCGCATCAAGGTTTCTTTTGGAATCCCGTGTGCTTCTGGTGAGGCTTTTCTTCTTGCGGTGTGGGTTCTTCTTCTTGGAGTATAGGTTGCTTGCTTCGTTGGTTCAGAGTGCCGCTCCAGGAGGATTTCCTCTCGTATAAACAGAAAGGAGGATAGGGTTAACACATATACATATATACGTCAATGTGGGGGAGGGGATGGTGTGTTTATAGACCACCATAAAAATATATTATACTCTTGCACTCACACGGGCTGGTGTGAGTGTGCTCTTATCTTGGTATCTTGTTTTCTTATGGGTGTTACCCAATTAGTATCAGGTGATGAAAGGGTGGGGTACAATGGTGTATATGGTAAAAATAACACAATACTCACACGGGCCAGTGTGAGTACACACTTCTAGCGGTATCTTTGTTCTTCTATTCCTGATGTAGCTGATGGTGAAGATGTAATTTGGCAGGAAGACTTCACGTTAGCCACTTGCGACGTGAAGTCTTTGTACACATGCATCCAACATACAGATGGTCTTAAAGCAGTAGAAAATGCCATCAGTAAGGATATTAACATTCCAGAGGAACAGCGCAGCTTTATTATTGATGGCATCAATTTCATATTAACGCATAATGTTTTCTGGTTTAACGGCCTGTTCTACCTCCAGATGTGCGGAACCGCGATGGGGACCAGGTTTGCGCCCAGTTACGCAAATATTTTTCTAGCGGACTGGGAGGAAACCAACATTTGGTCTAATAACCCCTTCAGCGCAAACCTGGTCTCATGGCATCGCTATATAGATGACGTACTGTTCATATGGAAGGGGGACGAACTTAAACTGAGAGATTTCATCACACATATTAATCAAAACAACATCAATCTAGAGTTTACATCCGAGCAGAGTAAGGTAAATATCAACTTCCTGGACCTCAACATATATATAGAAAATTCAGAAATTAAAACAAAAACATACTTCAAACCAACGGATGCTAATAATTTTTTAATGACGACCAGCTGCCACCATCCAAAATGGTTAGATAACATACCGTTTGGCCAGTTTCGGAGAGTCCGGAGAAACTGCACTGATGATAGCACCTTCAAGGATCAAGCCGACATTTTGAAAGGCAGATTCCTTGAAAGAGGCTACTCTCCAGAACTCATAGAATCAGCAGTAACCAAAACTAACACAATACCACGTAACGACATGCTGATCTCCAAAACAAAACAGGGCAACACACAATTCCAAACACCATTCATTAGTACTTATAATACAGATGCCATGAAAATTCAAAAAATAATAAAAAAACACTGGCATGTGGTACTACAAGACCCTGTCCTCAAAGACAACATCCCCAATGTCCCAAAAGTCATATTTAGAAAGGCACCGTGCATTAAACTCAAACTAGCACCCAGCGTCTACAAGAAAGAAGAACCAAAAATTCAGACCTGGTTACCCCCAGTAAAAGGTTTCCACAGCTGCTTTAATTGCAAAGCGTGCAAACAAGCAGCAAAGGGAAACAAACTGGAATTCACGTCAAACGTTACAAAAGAAACTTTTAAGATAAAGCAACACCTAGACTGCCGCACAGACCACACTGTTTATCTATTGTCTTGCCCCTGTGGACTCCAGTACGTGGGCCGCACTTCAAGACCTTTGCGAGTCCGCGTACTGGAACACATGGGAAATATAAAAAGACAGCTAATGACACACAGTGTTCCTAAGCACTTCAGCGTATTTCATGAGGGCAACCCAAATCTTCTGACATACAAGGGAATAGAGAGGGTAGATGCCAATTGGAGAGGTGGGGATCGCCTGCGTAAGCTATGCCAACGAGAAACCTTCTGGATATATAAATTGAAGACACTAACACCCAGAGGACTCAACATAGACATTGATCTGGGGGCATTTATGTGATCACCCAGACTACGGCCTACATATTCCATTCATTGGACATCATGTATGCTTAAACTAAGGCGATCACTAACCTGCATTTTCTCCTCCAACCACAGATATACCCGCCCAAAGCTCTGGAATTCTCTCCTCCATTTGGGATTGGACTGCATTATTGACGACTGCCTTTTAAACCATAGATCCTCATTTTTTATCTTATGGTATACTATTTTTAACTTATAATTTTTACCCGGGACAGAGCCTTTTTTCTAGTCCATTTGATTTTATGCAGAGATTTTTTGGATATTTTATACATAATTTTTTGCTTTTTATTATTATTTTTTATTTTTATTTTTATTTTATTTTTTGTTTCATGATTTTATCCACTCCACCTGCCTCCCACAGCAGTGTGTTTTAAACTCGGTTAGCAAACAACTAGAGCATGTTAATTCACTTGTCATACTCACTCACATAGGACATCATTTTAATATATTGCTCACCATTATTATTTGAATATTATTCTATTATTATCCCCATTACCATTACCTCCAACCAATTCACATTAGGTATTAAACCTAATCACATTAGAGTATTTCTAATCACTCTGTACTTTAAATATTTAAAACACCTATCTTCAGTTAATTAAGATCAGATTTTATTTAATACTTTTAAAAGTAACTCACATTATGATATGTACCATTTATAAACTACTTTCATTAATTTATAACAGGCAATTTAATCTAATTTAATTATAATAAATTTAATCACTCTGCACTTTAAACACTAAAACACTTTTTTCTCAACACAATACTAGATTATACCTAACACTCCTTAAATTAACTCACATTAGAACATACACTATTTATGAATTAACCTTAATTTAGTACTATAATATTTTGGACCCTTAATACACAAGATTAAATCATACTTATTATTTTTAAGAGCAAACACAATTTAGAATATATATCACATTTTTAATCACTGTATAATACTATAAATATATAAGAATAGACACACAACTCAGCACATATAAACAACTTTATTAGGTTGCACTCGAGACAATTATGGCACAGTATAATCTTTATACTTTATGCAGCAGCAACCAGAGGCATACACAACACCTTTCAAGATACTCTTAAGGCATCTTTTAACCCCTTCAGTATTTAGTCATAAGTGAAAGTACATAGATACAGAACATGCAATAACGCAGTATACAAGGGACTGCGCACGAACTTTTCTTCCTTTTTCCCTTTTTTTCCCCCTTTTTTTCAACAAGGCGGAACTTTATTGAGACGCACAAGGACATACGATTGTACTGCCTGAAAACTTTATTATTTAGACCACCACACATGCGCGACCCAATAGAAGATAGGATGCGCGCGCACCCTACAAGATGGGATACGCGCGCACATCACAAGATGGCGACGTTCAGTCGCATTAGAAGAACAGGACTGCAAATCATTGCAATAGAAGATGGGATGCGCGCGCACCCTACAAGATGGGATGCGCGCGCACATCACAAGATGGCGACGTCCCGTCGCATTAGAGGAACAGGATTGCAATTAATGCAATTAACACAACGACCAGGATTGGCTAAACCCGGCATAAAAGAGGCTGGAAACAGCAGGAACACATCTACAGAGCCTGAGGAAGTCCAGTACTTGGACGAAACGCGTTGCTCTTTTACCTGGAACATTTTAACAGCACATCACAGAGGAGACAGAGGTGTAGTTGTAGCTCCCCATCCGGACGCGGAAGGCGGGACCCCCTACTACTATACACCATACTGTCCCCCCTTTGCTTTTACTTCCCTAAGAAACGTTGGTTTCTGTTTTTGTTTTATTTTTATTAAAGTTAGTTTGTACCCTCCAGACCCTAGTGTCTTTTATATGCGTTATACCCCATCTTCACCATCAGCTACATCAGGAATAGAAGAACAAAGATACCGCTAGAAGTGTGTACTCACACTGGCCCGTGTGAGTATTGTGTTATTTTTACCATATACACCATTGTACCCCACCCTTTCATCACCTGATACTAATTGGGTAACACCCATAAGAAAACAAGATACCAAGATAAGAGCACACTCACACCAGCCCGTGTGAGTGCAAGAGTATAATATATTTTTATGGTGGTCTATAAACACACCATCCCCTCCCCCACATTGACGTATATATGTATATGTGTTAACCCTATCCTCCTTTCTGTTTATACGAGAGGAAATCCTCCTGGAGCGGCACTCTGAACCAACGAAGCAAGCAACCTATACTCCAAGAAGAAGAACCCACACCGCAAGAAGAAAAGCCTCACCAGAAGCACACGGGATTCCAAAAGAAACCTTGATGCGATTGGGCTTACACAAGGCCGTGTAAGTTGTATTTACTTTTATTCTACTCTTTCACCAATACATACGAACCCATGTGTGTCTATCCTTCAAATTAGACATTAGACACCTGAGCTACCACACTCACTCAGGATATAACTACTTTATTTTAAAAAGCGATTACCAGTTCTACAACACTGCCTGTTTCCAACTATTGTGCTCCCCCATCCTTTTTGTATTCACTGCCTACAAGGGTCCTGGATAGATCCTGCTGGGGTTCCGAGTCACAAGAGGATACCACTTGAAAACTACTTACAGGCAGTATTACACCACAACTTTTTTTTTTATACCTCCGCACATCAAATAAGCCATACAGAGATAGCGCCCGGGTACCTCCACAAACAAGATACCAACTCCAAGACAGGTTGGAAAAACAAGACAAATAATAAACAATACAGACCGGCGCCAATTAGTCCAAGGTGATACTAATGTCCAGCACTGAAAGAGTCTCAGAATAGTAGATAGCTGCAGTAGTATCTTCACAGCTTGTCTTCAATGATTGGACTCCATATGTATGTGCATGGGAGAAAAAATAGACAAAGAAAACATATCATAGTGCAGTATGCAAACAACCAAACATGCAGGACAAACAGGACAAGACAAACACTACATAAAACAGGCTCACCCCCTGAAGAAGTGCGCATGCGCACGAAACGCGTTGGGCAGATTTGCATTTTGAGTGTGGCAGAGGACTGGTAGTGACTGCGGGAGCCTTGCAGCCAAGTGAAAGGAAATTCGGCGATTGCACCCGCCTCCTAGCAGCGGATTTCCGGATTGAGCTTGACAGACAGCACCAGGAGCTCCACGAGATCCGTCAAGCCGCGTGGTGTGACGTGCTTCTGGTCACGGAGAGAGAGAGATCCCTGGAGGTCTGAGGACTGAAAAAACGGAGCTGCTGCCGGTTACCATCTATCCTTACACCCCTGCTTATGTCCTGTGGCAGTACTGTAAGTAGGATTCCGGTTTTTACCCACCGGATCCCACGTGTGCTACCTCATCATTTTCATTTTAATTGTGTTAATAAATACTTTATTGTAGGATTAGTCAGCCTTGCCTGTTTTATGTAGTGTTTGTCTTGTCCTGTTTGTCCTGCATGTTTGGTTGTTTGCATACTGCACTATGATATGTTTTCTTTGTCTATTTTTTCTCCCATGCACATACATATGGAGTCCAATCATTGAAGACAAGCTGTGAAGATACTACTGCAGCTATCTACTATTCTGAGACTCTTTCAGTGCTGGACATTAGTATCACCTTGGACTAATTGGCGCCGGTCTGTATTGTTTATTATCGGTTAAAGCCTTACTTCACAAATGTAGTAAAGTGCTTTAAAACATTTTTTTGATTTCAACCTTCCCCAGCGATCGCATCTGTCTATCTAAACCTTGTGTCGCCCTGCTCCTTACTTCCCTTCTCCTTTCCCACTCAACCTGTCTTCACCAACCTACTAACACTTCTCTACCTCCTTTGATACCTAACCTACCAAGTCCTACTTCACGTCCCCCTTCACTCCACTTCCAGTCACCACTCCCACTATCTAACTTGCACATTTCTATAGCTTTCTGATTTCCTCACTTCTCCACATTTATTCTTCTTTCTTTCTAGCTCCCTACTTCCTCTCCTCCTTGCTCTCCCCTCTACCACTTCCTTACTACTTGCTGCATCCCTACCCCACTTTAAATTCAAGTCTACTTCCTTACTCCTTCTTATAGTATTGTCTCCTTAAATGTCTCCACTTCGGCTTATTTCCTCTCATCTACTTGCTTTTATCCTCTTACTAACTCCCTCTCTATCACTCACCCTGCCCTTACTCGCTTAATGGTTCTGCCGCTACGGCGCTATACTAATTCCCTTCCCGTATGTCTTTCTATTCTTCCCAGACTCAAAATTCAAAAAGCCCGCGTCGGGCCGGTGAGATGACTAATCCAGGCCTGCGCGGGTCATCCGGCGCATTCTGGACGCCTTGATGGGCTTACGGCTGTCCTTGGTCTTGCTGGTGACGTCATCTGGTCGCGCCGGTGGGAGCTGGTTCCGCGCCACCTCCAAGATGGCGCCGCTCCTTCCGGGGCACAGCTGTGATGCGTATCCGGGGGGCGGCCATTTTGGAAGACGTCTCTCACCAGTGCGGAGGTGCGTGCGCCCGCTCCTGTTTCCCGCTCACCGCTCTCTTCCTGCTCCTGCGGTTCACTGTGGATTCCTGCCTTCTAGAGCTGCTTCGCCATCTTGTGTCGGGGGCCGCCATCATCAGAAAGGTAGGCCGCAAATTTTCTCACCAGGGATTCAGTTTCAGCGCAGGTTGCTTGATCACTGGACATCTGTAGTTGGGGTGTCGGAGATCACCGCTCTTTCACTCGGGGGTGAGTTTCTTTATTTGGTGACAGCTTCACCGTGGCCGGGGACCAGACCTCAAGTAGGGGGACGAGAACTGGAGGAGAAGCAAAGAAACACAGGTTGCTGAGGCCATGACACCGAGGGATTAGCCTGATACACTACAGGGGTGAACAAAGCCGGGACAGACTCTGGTTATGCATAGTATATGTTAGGTTTTATTAATTCAAGCTCAGGAAGAGCGAGGCAGGAGTGGGGGGGAGTGACCTGCTTCAAAAATCCGCATGGGCCACGCACTAGGGGGGAGGAGGGTGGATCTCCTGGGCCCTAGTGAAGTCCTTTGGGACTGGACGCGGTGGGTGAATGAACTTCATCCCACGTTTCCTCCGGACGGTTGGAGAGGAGTCCAGCTTCCCAAAGGCGGTGATCTCGTCAAGGAGGCGACGTCGCCGAGACGACGAGAATTCTACTGTCTTTTGTCTTGTCTAGTGTTTGTTGTGTCCCCCCAGGTGTACCCTCTTGTGTGCTCCCCCTTGTGTATTGCTGTAGGTGGTGAAGTGAGGTATTGCAGTTCGAGAAGAAGAGGAGGTCGGGATTGTGGTCCAGGTGCATCAATCAAGAACAGATATCGGCAGCAAAGTCATCTCATACTTTTAAATGAGTAAGGAACTCAGGCTAGTATCACATAACATTAAGGGGTTTAACAGCCCGGTTAAACGCAGAATCGCCTTCCGAGATTATAAGCGTAAAGGGGCAGAAATTCTGTTTCTGCAAGAAACACACTTCTCTCAAGACAACTACCCCAAATTCCTGGATAAGGACTACCCGACACACTTTTTGTCTTCCGCGAAAGTCAAAAAAAAAGGGGTGGCCATACTAATTCATAAAAGAATACCGTTCGTACCCGATAGGACTTTCAAAGATAAAGAGGGCAGATTCCTCATAGTAAGAGGTGCAATCCAAGGGTTCCCAATTACTCTAGCAACAATATATGCCCCTAATGAGACGGCCCCCGTTTTTTTCTCTACCTTCTTTGGGAAACTCAGCAAAGTGGCCAGAGGTAATATCATTGTCGCTGGAGACTTGAACAGGGCACTACGGGAGGACCTTGACAGATGTTCATCCACTAATATTACACACAGATCTGACATACTAACAATTAAAAAAGGGTTCCGTGACTGCCAACTACTCGACATCTGGAGGGAACAACACCAGAGACTGAGAGAATACACCTTCTACTCACACCCACATGACACATATAGCAGGATAGATTACTTCCTTGTATCCAACAGAATGGTCCCTGGGGTCTCTCGCACCGAGATCCATGATATTTCATGGTCAGACCATGCATCTATAGAGCTGCGGTGCACACTAATCCCACTAGACAGACCTAGAGCGAACTGGAAACTAAACGAAATCTTGCTGAAAATCCCAGCCCTACAGGTGGAAATTGGGGAAAAGCTCACACAATACTTCGAGGAGAATGAGGGGAGTGTGGCTACGCACTCCAGACTGTGGGAGGCCCATAAGGCTACCCTCAGGGGGGTCATTATGAATCTGGCCGCTAAACGGAAAAGAGAACGGGAGGGAAAAATTTTGAAGCTAGAGGAACAGCTAGCAGAGCTTTCCTCCCTCCACAAAAAAATAAGAATGCCCACACGTTAACTCAAATACTAGCCACTAAAACTAGTCTTAACCTCCTCCTCTCCGCCCAGGCCGAGAAGGAATTGACCTGGTCCAAGCGGAAATTTTATGAAAAAGCTAACAAGCCTGACACACTACTTGCCAATAAGCTAAAAAAACAAGCTTCCAAACTATCACATTCACGCAATTCGAAACCAAGATGGGGACCTTACCTCCATCCCAGCGAACATAGCAGGGGAATTCAAAAAGTATTACGAAATATTATACAATGGAGATAAGGTAACCCATAATCCGAAAACAAAGGAGGATTTACGGACCTTCTTAATAGAGGCACATTTACCCATTTTGAAGAGATGCGAAAGGGAGGCACTCCAGTCGGACTTCACGATGGAGGAACTCTCTGGGGTCATCAAAGCACTAAAACCGGCTAAAGCCCCAGGGCCAGATGGCTTTTCGAACTTATATTACAATAAATATTTAAAAATTCTAGCCCCCCACATGTTAAAGTTATTCAATGAAATCTTAGCAGGGGCCTCATTCCCAGCACAAATGCTCCAAGCCTCAATATCGGTGATCCATAAACCCGGAAAGGACCCGGCAGACTGTAAGAGCTACCGGCCCATTTCACTGATTAACTTGGACCTCAAAATATACTCTAAACTTATAGCCAACAGGGTGGGTAGTGTTCTTCCCGGGTTAATTCACACGGATCAAGTAGGGTTTATCGGAGGTAGACAAGCGGCAGATAACACCAGGAGAATTATTGACCTAATTGATCTGGCCCAAAAAGAAAAAATTCACTCCATGGTGTTAAGTCTGGACGCTGAAAAAGCCTTCGATAGAATAGATTGGCCCTACCTATCGGAAACACTGAGAGCATTTGGCTTTGAGGGACGCCTCCTGCAGGCCATCCTGGCGTTGTATAAAAACCCAACAGCAAGAGTGAGATATCAAGGTTTCCCCTCAGAACAGTTTGAAATCAAAAGCGGAACACGTCAAGGATGCCCGCTGTCGCCACTACTGTTCGCCTTATGTATAGAGCCTTTGGCGGCACACATCAGAAATAACCCAGATATCTCTGGTATCCCTGTGGGAGACCAAATGCACAAAGCCGCTCTATATGCGGACGATGTCATTCTCACAATAGCCACATCTCTCCCAAATGTATTCAACATACTGGGCAAATTTAACCAAATTTCGGGATTTAAGATCAATCAGTCTAAATCAGAAGCCCTCAATATTAATCTACCAAAAGAAGTTGAAAAACTGATTGACCTCAATTTTCAGTTCAAATGGCAACCCTCCGCTATCAAATATTTAGGGGTTTATCTCACAAGGGAGTACAAAACTTTATATAAAGCAAATTTCCCCAAGATCATAAAGACGCTGGGGGAGGATCTCCGAACCTGGATGAAGGGGAGCATCTCATGGATTGGGAGGATACATAGCGTGAAAATGAATCTCCTCCCAAAGATGCTATATCTTTTCCAGAGTCTCCCTATCCCTTTGGTGCAGGCGGACATCCTCTCCCTCCAGTCAAAAATTATAAAATTTATTTGGAACGGGAAAAACCCAAGAATTGCTAAAGGAATATTAAAACGTCCCATTCATCCTGAGGAGGGTGAGCGGTGCCTTGCTTGCAGGCCTACTATAAAGCAGCCCAATTAGGGCAGATTTTCCAATGGCACACAGACCCAAGCCTACGGAGATGGGTTGAGTTGGAGAAGAGATGCTGTGCACCAATTGAAATCCGAAATTTAATCTGGCTACCCAGAGAAGGGGTACGCAAGATGAACAATCCGCTGCAGACCATGGTCAATTCATTATAAGTTTGGGAGGCCACGAAATTCAAATGTAATTTGACTACCAAAACATCATTAATGACACCAATAGTGGGCAACCCAGACTTCGCTCCGGACCTGAATAGCAAAAATTTCTTGATATGGACTCAGAAGGGCTTCTCCCGTCTAAAAGATCTGGAGGGCATAACGACCATACAAACATTTGACCAAATTAAATCCTCTAAGAATATCCCAAACAAATTTTTTAGGTACCTCCAGATCAGAGATTTCTACAATAAAACGCCAATTCGACCGGCGCGAACAAATTTTGAGCAGCTGTGTTCCAGAGATACGGACACAAGGGGACTCACATCTAGAATGTACAGGGAAGTGATCTGCCAGAAGTCGCCCATTGACAATAGACTGAGTTACATGAGACACTGGGAATCAGACCTAGGAGAGACTTTAGAGGACGACGAATGGGACAGAATTATACAGGCGGCGGCGAAAAGCTCAATCTGCACCACATTAAAGGAGAACGCATATAAAGTCCTTATGAGGTGGTATTACACTCCGACGCGCTTAGCGAAATTTGTAAAAGGCTACTCCCCTCTCTGCCCTAAACAGTGTGGGGAAGCAGCTGACCTCCGACATATGTTGTGGTCTTGCACTAAGGGGGCCCCTATTTGGGAACAAATCAGAGATTGGATTCAGCGGATTCTCGATTTGGAGATCCCCCTGGACCCGTGGCTGTTCCTATTGGGCATGCGGATCCAGGGTCTGTCAAATGCGTCGCATAAATTAATCGCGCATTTTGCTACAGCCACAAGATGTGAGATCGCAGCATTATGGAAACAGCAGGAGATACCAATTATCCCTAAGATCAAAAACAGAATTTGGCATGTCTGCCGGATGGAACAATTAACGAGTTTAGTTAATGACTCCGGCACAAATGTTCTAAAGGTCTGGGATCCATGGTTGACCCAGGTAGACATCCCAGGAGTGGACGCCACCTCAATCTTGCACTAATTAAACTAGGTGCGTTCTCCTTTAAGGGCAGATTAGACAACACGACTCAGCGACGCACAGTTAGCAGACCTTCATGTAGTCATAGAATAGGGAAAAACAAATAAAAGAAAGAAACCTCAGAAGAACCTGTCCCAGTTAAAACCCTTAGCTATTGCCTAAAAGGTTGAACAAGAGATATCTAAAAAACTGCACCAGAGCCTGGCAACCTACCACCTCCCTCCCACCCCTAACCTCTTTCCCTGTCCCCTTGTCAAGTTCGTCTGGTCTTGTTTGTAAAGTGTTAAGTGGATGTGTCTTCTAGGCGTCATTACATGTGTTTAACAAAACTGGAAATGTAATAATGGGCTGTGGAACATTGGCTGTATTTGTACTTTCCAATAAAAATTTAAAGTTGAAAAAAAAAAAAAACATTTTTTTATATTGCATTGAGTAATGGAAACCCAGGACAGTGTTGGTGCTAGCTAGATATAAACACTCCAGACATGTACCAATCTTTAAACCCTTGGGTATTTAATGTTGGTACAGATAAGAAGCATGGCTTACTCCAACCCGTTTACCCTGTGGTCAAAATATTAGTACAGCTCAACCCCGTTATAGCGCAATCTGCTATAGCGCGAATCCGCTTTTAATGCTGTCTGAGCGTGGCTCCCGATTTAAAAACATCTCCAAGGTTTTATTTTTATATAATATTCAATGCATTATTGCTAACAGACACACGCTGATACACATATATACACACACCCCTACACCATGCGGGAATTGAACCCATGATCTTTCATATGCTGGTGCAATTCTCTAGCTGCTACACCACAGTATTGGTGTGATGAATCTGACTCTATAAACAAACGTAACATCTACTGCACAGTGCAGTCCATGGGTGATCAGGGTTCAATTCCCGCATGTGTATTATATAAAATGTATTCACTGTTGGGCTGTCATTGATCAGAGAAGGGTCATGTGACCCTCCTGCGCTCAAAAGTCAGTCAAATTGAAAGCTTGGGAGAGCGTATGTAAGCACCTTGGAGCCTGATGAAGTGGAGAGAGCTGCAGATGCCGGGTAAGTCCTCGCAGAACCGTTCTTCCTGATTGCGCCGACCATTTCGCGATCCTGGTTATAACGTGCTCATTATGTGGACCAAGAGCACCGCGTTATAACGGGATTCAGCTGTATTAAGGGTTTCATATTTTTTTTTTTCATTTACAAACCTACTTTACATCCCTATCATTAAAAAAAATATATATATATATATATACACACACACACACACACACACACACACACACACACACAGTTAGGTCCGGAAATAATTGGACACTGACAGAATTTTCATAATTTTGGCTCTGTACGCCACCACAATGGATTTGAAATGAAACAACTGAGATGCAATAGAAGTGTAGACTTTCAGCTTTAATTCAAGGGGTTGAACAAAAATATCGTATGAAACGTTTAGGAATTGCAACCATTTTCATACACAGTCCCCTTATTTCAGGGGCTCAAATGTAATTGGACAAATTAACACAATCATAAATAAAATGTTAATTTTTAATACTTTGTCGAGAATCCTTTGCAGGCAATGACTGAAGTCTGGAACGCATGGACATCACCAAACGCTGGGTTTCCTCCTTTGTGATGCTTTGCCAGGCCTTTACTGCAGCTGTCTTCAGTTGTTGTTTGTTCGTGAGTCTTTCTGCATTAAGTTTTGTCTTCAGCAAGTGAAATGCATGCTCGATCGGGTTGAGATCAGGTGATTGACTCGGCCATTGCAGAATATTTCACTTCTTTGCCTTAAAAACATCCTGGGTTTCTTTCGCAGTATGTTTTGGGTCATTGTCCATCTGTAAAGTGAAGCGCCGTCCAATCAACTTCACTGAATTTGGCTGAATCTGAGCAGACAATATATCCCTATACACTTCAGAATTCATCCGGCTGCTTCTGTCTTCGTTCACATCATCAAAAACCACTAGTGACCCAGTGCCATTGTAAACCATGCATGCCCATGCCATCACTGCCTCCACCGTGTTTTTCAGATGATGTGGTACACAGCAACTCTCTTTTTTAGATGTCCTCATTACACAGACTAATGGGGAGTTACATACTGATCTTTTTAGAAAGGATACATACAGAAATGCCATTTTAAGGGCAGATAACCATCATCCTCCTTCTCTTATTGATGCATTACCTTTTTCACAGAAAGTCCGGGTCTGCAAAATCACGAGCAGGAAGGATAATATTGAACCAGCTATTGGAGAACTACGTAGTAGATTCCTGGCTAGGGGATATCCTCCTGCTGTGTTAGACCGGGCACTGGATAAAGAGGTAAGTGCTACCAAAAATAAGAAGGAGGACAGGCTTGTATTTACCACTACGTACAGTCATAAGCGAAGCAGAGGAAAAGACCTCCCAGCCCGACGCTACAAGCCTGGTAGACAGCGTGTATCACGCGCAGGCTGTATTAACCCCCAGCACATCGGAGACCAACCATGTAGGAATAAGCACTGTAGCTGTGATGAATCCTTGATCACATTGAACGGGAAAACACTGGACACGATGGGCCCTTGGTCCCTCTAAGGATTCATTTTGCTGGGGGTTAATACAGCATGCGCGTGATACACGTATCTACCAGGATTGTAACATTGGGCTGGGAGGTCTTTTCCTCTGCTTCGCATATTGCTGGTTTGGCCACGGCTGCTCAGCCTGGAATTAAGACTTTCATTATTGACATTATAAGAAGAGGCTTATACCCCGTGAATATGTATGTAATCACTTAATTGGTGATTTGAGAACTGGAGTGCTATCGTTATTTTTTTTTCTAACCATTTATTTATTTATTTTTTGTGGCATCTATTTATTCACATTTTTTCTTTCTGTGGAACATTTTTTTTTATTTCTCTGGAGTGAGTATTCGTGCTATTCCTATCCTGTGTGTTTTTTATTATGGAAGATTATGTAGAAGTGGAGGATGAGGAAGGGGTTACTGATACCTATGCCTTTAACTGTGGAGACACTCACCGTCAGAGGAGGGCAGAGTCAGTTTTTGATGAAGGTGCTAATTTCATCTGTGAAGAGCCTGCTGACTTAATTACCCACTTCCTTACATTGGAAAAACTGTTATCACAGGACATTAGGTATTGGTGGGACATTACCACTCTTGAGAACTATGCTAGAGTTAAAAGGATTCCGTGAGGCTTACGCTTGAAAAAGGTACCGTCCTTTGGCTTTATTAATAAAGATTTTGAGAATGACTGGAAAGCCATATTAGATCATTGCTCATTTAAGCTAATCAAATTGATCATTAAGTATAAGCTAAATTAAAAAAAAGAAAGTGAGAGCCAATGTGAAAGTCCTACAGGATAAATTGAAAGGTTGCAGAAAAATGGAGAATTTTATTAAATATGACCAAACACTTTTAAGCAACGTGGGTGCTATGGAAAAGTCTCTAATGATTAAGAAACAACAAAAGTTTGATAGGGACAAGATAGACTATGAGAAGCAGCAAGTTTATATATGGCAACGCTACACTACAAACGCACAAAAGCCACAACCAAAATCTGGTTCTAAATATCAGAATAATAAAAAACAAGGTGACTCCAAGAACCCGAATAAATCCATCCTAAAACGCCATGGAAACGCTTCCAGTTTTGAGTCAGATGGTTCTGACTACTGCACCGACACACTTTATTCGAGCAAATACCCAGTATGTACCTGGCAGATACCTGGAATGCGCCGCTCCTCACCTCTGACAAGCCCCGTTGCGTTTGCCTTCCCAGCCTGGGTTCATGCCTGGCTGACGGGCGGCTGATCTGTTAAATGATAATGATTAGGATTTAATAGGCTGCAATGCTTCGCGTGTCTACCAGATGGCATAAATTCATGAATTGTAATGCAGTATATATAGATATACTGTGCAGTATTGCAGCCAGCGGGAATAAAATGCTTCAATCCCTGCCTGGAAATAACCCAATATACTCGGGCAGAAAACAGTCACAAACCTCAATACACCCGGGTATACCCGAATTCGTGGGACTAGCCGAGCTCGAATAAAGTGTGTCGCCAGTGTATGAGAGTCGTTCACTAGGCGTTTCCTTTTGTGATGATGATGATAATTGGCTAGTTAGATCTACCTCCCCTGAAACCGACTCTTCACAAAAATCTGTTATGATGCCCTCTCGGAAAGAAGATAAACCTTCATACTCCTTGTTTCAAAAGGAGTCAAAAAACGAAAGAGGACAAGGAGATCATCAAAGAAGAGAAGGGGGAGGGGGATCCGGGGGATCGAGCAAAAGAAAGAAATATGCATAGGAGAAGTTGTGGATAATGTTATCAACATTTCACATAAGACTCTTACAGATGACCAGATTGCGGTTCTAAATAGAGGTTTAAATTTTGCCCCATACCAAGATTTTAATTTATTCAATACCATCATTGATCTCCAAAAATTAATTCGCAAATTGTCTCTTAAAAAATATTTTAATAGAAAAAAGGGACAACAGAGGTTCCACTATATTCCACTGATAGAGGTCTAGCTGAGAATGTTGATGGTATTGATGTTTCAATGGAGAATTTGGATTTGCATTCATTTCGTGAACAATGTGCTTTATCAGATCTTAGAGATCTTTATGATGAACAAAATCAGGATTTGGAGCCTGAGATCCCTTCCTCATTCAGCTTCTTTGGGCAATTACACTTAGGTCTTAAGAAGAAATCAACCTTTTGCCCTCATATTTTTAACAATCATAATATTAAGACCTTTGAGAAGCTGGTTGAGAGGGATCTCAGGTTATTGGCTAGGGGTATTGTACCCCGGGGGGTTCCCTCTTTAAATAAAACGAATCTGTCAGATATTGACTTCCAGGAGATGATTGCCCTCAGGGAAGATAGGTCTATTACAATCAAAAAGGCTGATAAGGGAGGGGCCATTGTGGTGCCCTCTTCTTCAGATTATCAGGCAGAGGCACTTAGATTACTTGAGGATGTTGAATCTTATACAAAATTGACATGATCCCACATGTGAGTTTTTACACCTTTTGAAAGAGATTCTTGAAGAAGGAAAGGCCCTATTTGTACTTAACACAAAGGAATATGAGTTTCTCTACAATGCCTCACCTATTGTGCCCATCTTCCACCATTTCCCAAAGATCCATAAGTCACTTGTCCGCCCTCCTGGGCGGCCCATTGTGGCCAGTATTGGATCTTTGGGAGATGGGTTATCACGCTACATTGATGGTTTTTTACAGCCACTGGTAAAAAATCTGCCTTCTTTTCTGAGAGATTCTATGGATCTTTTATCCGCTATAAAAAATGTTATGATAGAAAAAATTAAACTAAACATATACTAAGCGCTTAACCTATTAGCCTAACTTAACAATACACGATAATGATGGATAAGTGCTCTAAATGTTGGAATTCCCTTACAAAGATACAACAATAAACTAGTGAATTCTACAGACTAATATAACAAACTGAGAAGACGGCTGCCTAAGGATTGAAAAACCACAAACCTATCCACAAGGTAAGTACAACAATAGCTTAAAAACAAAAATAAAACAAACAATGAAAGAAAACAGAAATAGTCCTTGGCGCACTATCTGGTATATAAACCTGCAGAAAAATGAAGTCCAAAGATCTTGGTAGTGAGGATTGTTGGTCCGGAATCCAATCGTACTCAAAGTCCTCTGAGGTGGTGGAATCAGATTTGTGCGAATGATGCTTTAATGCATGCCAGACCAATATGATTGGGTTCAAAGCAGGATCTTAATGAATGTTGCAGATGTGTTTTGGGGTCAATGTCTTGGAAGGACTGGTGACCACTCCAGATGTGAAGTATTCAGAAATGTTACGTTCTTCCCTCTGAGCAATAATGACCTTCTGTATGTAGACTCTCTAATATGAGGAAAAAGCCTTAATGGACTGGTCATGCACAGCTGCATCTAAAGACTTAGTAAACAATTATTTGGAAGTCTGACTCCTCCTCCCTGTCAGACTTACCTGGGATCTTCTCCTTAGACTCACAACAGACCGGGTGGGAGATGGCGTCTGACGTCACATCCGCTGTTGGGGTGACGGCATCCGGTCTTGGAGGCAAACGGTGGGGGAACTCAGCAACTCTGAAGCCTTCAGTAGAAAGAGCAGCTGCAGCAATGAAAGTGGCTCTACGCGTTTCGTCGTACTAGACAACTTCCTCAGGAGCATTCATTGAGGAGAAGATCCCCGGTGAGCTGCTCCACACTGAACCAGCACTCCATTTGCCTCAAGTAAAGCCTTATGTGAACTATGATTATGTACACAATGTGAGTACAATTCCTAAAATTTGTTGTTTGTTTATATAAATTTTATGCACGATCGACACTATGGTCTGCCTTTCTTTTGCATGTCTCTGATCCACTCACATCTACTGACGTCTGAGCTGAGGTGCTGATTTCTTATGCTGTAAACCTGGGCTGTTGTTCCTGAAGATCCTGACACCTTTCTACCTGCTGTGTAGATCAATGCTTTTTACCTTTTGACCTGCTGTAAGTAGGCATTGCTATAGAGCCAAGACATACATGTTTTATCCAGATTGAAAAGAACTTATTACACTATTGTATGCATTTATTTTTTATTTTTCATGGTGTATCCCTGCTATCTTCGCTCCCTTCCCATCCCGGACAAGCTACTATTGAAAGGAATCTGTACACATTCCTGGAAGGTTGAGAATTTGATCAGTGATCACCTTGACACATTTTATTTTGAATTTTAATTTTGTGCACTATTTTATCACAGATTGGGTGTGGTTAGCGCCGGTAACAAATCACTTTAAGTTCACTTAGTACATACACTGCAGCATAGACCTGCCAGACACGGCAGTGCTGTGCAAGGAAAGCAGGCACACTCACTATAAAATTAAAGGATTAAATAAATAACTAACTAATGGGATCAACACAGTTAGAGCCAGGAGACTGCTGACACTACATTAAAACAGCTCCAAGTAGGAGACTGACAACATTGCGCGTCCAACGCGCGTTTCCCTCCAGCAAAGGAGCTTCTTCAGGGACAAATTTTAAATCTAAAACATTTTTCATGAACATTTTGTATGAGTATTCTTGCTATGCTTCCGTCTCACGATGATAATAATGATTGTCTGTTTATTAAGTTATTTATTATTGTCATTTTTTTCTGCTTTCTAGTGATCAAATAAGATATATATTTATTAATGAATTCAATTGTCCTACATTTTCTTTTGGCATCTATTCTTCTTTATTATTTATTATTTGTTTTCCTTTTTCTAACTATATATTTACTTTTTTCTAGAATAATATTGTGTTTTACATATGTCCTTTAAACCATATCTATTGTGTCTAGGAGTTTGATGATATACCATTCATATGCCATCTTATGATATTAAAATGAACAAATCAATGGGTTAAATATACATTGAATATTCACTATAGATTTGGACATGTGTATGTTTATGTTTCCACAGTTGATATATATGTGTTATTGATATTTCTTTTGTATGTGATTGGTCTTTTTTATTAATTTTTTACCTGTTTATTCCCTCTATGTGGATCTCTTCCCTCTGAGCATTACGCCCCTTTCCTGTGTTTCATTTCACAGGGAATTTGTGTCCTGGGGGTTTGTGTTTACCTGGACACAGGTGGGCGGTGCTTTTGAGGGTGTAAACCATATAAGAGTTTGATTAAGACCAGTGAAACTACTCTTTGATAAAGCGCACCATGCGAGAGGTTTCTCTTTTTAATTAGTTATGTCCCAATAAATAATTTGTTATTTTTTCTATTAGCCTCCAGTTCTCGTTTTTTCATAGTTGTGATCCAAGTCTTTTCCTTCCTGCTTACTACGTACAGTCAAGCTGGTGGTTTTATTAAATCTACCAGTCTTAAACACTGGCATATTCTGCAAAATGATGATATATTATCTGAAAGTTGCTGTGTACCACCAATGGTGGCATTCAAAAGAGGGAGGAATCTGGCGGATAGCCTGATACATGCAGATAATGAGGGTAACTACAGAACTCCTCATTTTCTGGAGGGTGGCAGACCGGGTAACTTTAGATGCATGAGCTGCTCGGTCTGTAACAGTCTGACTACCGGTAGTCAATTCAGTCACCCCCCAAAGCGGGAGAATCATAAAAATTAAAAATAGACGCCCCACAGCGTGTGCTCCGCTGCTACAGAGACTGGAACAGTGAAAGACATTATTGCTTGGCACGGCGAATTGGCTGTACTGCTGTTCAGCTGAACTGGAGACCTCCTAAGTACTACCTTGAGGCTGAGGGCTGTACTAACAGCTAACCGATTGGAAGACCACCCAGGCCCTACCCCCGAGGCTGAGGGATTGAGAAGGAGAGAGCCACGACATCTCTATTGGCGTCCGTTGGTGCTTGGGTAACATTAACCCTGAAATGATTGTTTTTTCTATCTAAATGTACGCTTAATACTCACCTTTATTTTGTGGTTACTAATATAATTTTTAATGCACTATGAGCGTTGTGCGCTGTGTTTTTTTGTATTTCTGTTTGCTATTAGGGGGTATTTGAGCCATCCCTGGTGCCACAGCTGCAGACGTTCCATATACTCTACGTGTTTAAAGGTCACCTCTTTTTGTACATCACTATATCACCTCACTTTTATTGATTGTAGTAGCGCACTATATCTTTTCACATTTTCTCACTCCAGATAGGGAGACTTTCTTATTGAGACGTGAAGCATTCTGGATACATGCTTTAAATACCAGCAACGGTATGGGTCTTAATGAGCAACAGAATTTAAAATGCTTCCTTAATAGAAGGTAATTTTTTGTCTTTCTACAGGCATATTTGATCTTGCACCATCCATGGACTCTGCACTTACCTATTGGGAAAATTATCCTTTTTGTGTGGTTTTTTTCCCTTCCCTCCCTCCCCCTTCTCTCCCCCCCCCCCCCCCCTGGCTGTGTGTACCCATTTCTGACTAGGTATACACACTAGTATATTCTAAATACTGATGTACTGCATATTCTTATGTGGCATTTCACGGTAACTTTGCAGGATTATACTGATGTCATCAGCAGTATACAGTCACATGTTTTTAATAGTATATTGCTGTATTAGTTTTGTGCACATATGCTTTATGAATATTTTGGTGTGTGGTTTATTTACACTTTCAGGGTGATTTATAGGAGTGTGTCACTCCTCCCTGCTCTGACACTGATCCCATGGCGACGGATACATCTTTGTCCAGCCCTGTGAGTACAGTCTTGATTGGTGCACACCCCCCCCTTCCCCCCGACGGGCGGGTCACGCTGACGTCATCATGGGGGAGTGTTCAGTCTGGGGAGAGGTGTGGCTGTGGCTGCATTCCTCCAAGACAGCTCTATGCTGTATTGCCAGGGATTTAGACCTAGACGTCTGACGTCACTAGGGGGCGCCATATGGTAGCTCTGACGTCACTAGGGGGCGTCAACATCCTGGTTATGTGGCAGAGCGGGGAGAGTATCAGGGGGGTGGTATATATTGTGACTGTTTTCTTGTGTTTGGCAGCCTTCACCTTGAGAAAGGCAGTATTAGACTGCCGAAACGTTGGACTTTATGGCATATTAAACCTCCTTTGAGTAAGACCGTGTGCCTGCTTCTTCTTCTTTGTCCGGCTACAGGAAGGGTCAGGAGACAGGGAGGACAGAGGCAGGAGAAACCCATCTGACTCCGGCCTTGCCTGTCCCTACGAATACAAACATACAACCCCTCACTGAATAACATAGCCCTAATCCCATGTAATAATCCTGGGTGTAAACAAAATAATGGTTTTATGAATATTGTAATGGTTTATTAGGGACCTAGGAGGTGGCTAGTGGGGCTGTTATGTGTATTTTTGTTTATTGTGGGTAGTGGGGGTGGATGAACGGGGTATTGGCCCCAAGGATGGGTGTTTAGGCCTACCGGGTGGGGGGGGGGGGGTAGCGGGAGGGGTTAACCCCTTCATTACCTTAGCGGTATTAACCACGAAGTTAAAGAAGAGGTTAAGTCATCCTGCAACCCCCTGGCAAGGCCTAAACACCCACCCAGGGCCAAATACCACCTTCACCCACCCCCGCTACCCACAATAAGCCTGGCACGGGTGTATAACCCCTTCATTGCCTTGGCGGTAATGAAGTTGCCTGTAAATGCATTTTTTATGCATCGGATTCATGCCGGGGGTCTCTGGTGCTGATATTAATGGATATCAGCTCTGGGACACATGCATGTTATTTTCATCGCAGCTTCACCCCACCTTCTTGCCAACTTTTGTGGCGGGACAATTTGGAGAAGAAACAGCAATTTTAAAGTGGCGATCAGCCGCAATAAGCTGATCAGGGCTTATAGAATTGAGCGTGTTTGAAAAACTGGCGATCAGTGCTGAAAAGTGGCTTATCACCGCGCGTCTGCCGATTTTATTTATTTATTTATTTTCCGGCAAAAAAACCCCGGTTATTTTTGCTCTAATCGCCAGCTTCTCTGGGCTTTCTGAATCGCTGTAGGCTTTTTTGGCTATAAACTGGTGATAAGTGGCTTATCGCTGCTTACTGCATGAGGGCCTTAGGGAGGATTTGTTCCTGTAAAGTACACCTAGTTTGGCATAGGATTTGGATGTCAGGGTATCAATGTGCATCCCAAATGTTAAATGGGAGTTGAACTATATGCCCAGATATTTCAAACAAGTAACAGGGGCTAGGATGGTATTAGAGCTGGTTTTTATCTGAAGCTCTGTCATTGGCAGCTTTAGCAATTTAGCTCTGGTCCCAAATACCATTGTTACAGTCTTGTCAGTGTTTAAAATCAGTTTGTTTTGGGAAATCCAGTTTCAAGTCTCAAAAAATCAGATTGAAGTATGTGTTCAAGGTCAGAGAGGCGAGGGCTGCGTGCATATAGGATCAGATCCAAGGCCTCTCACAATAACCTGTTAGGAATATTATTTTCTCATCTATCCGACATAAGTATAAAATATACTCTACCAAGACCCCTAATACAGAGTTACCCACCTTATACGGGAGCAGCTGCCAGACGAGTACAGTAAATGTATCTTATTTCTTTTACCACTGGAGGGCAGCGTGGAGTTGCAAGGAGTGGCGCCCGTAAGGACGACGTGCCAGTTAGGCGGAAGGAGACGCGCACACACTTTTATGTGAAACGGATATTTTTGGGGAGGGATTTAGTAGTCTGAGTGAGAAAATTGATATTTTGTCACAATGGAAAAATGGAAAAATTAACCATTTAAATATGCACAGATTTTATCCCACGTTTGGAAATTAGGGATGTTGCCTAAAAGTCTGAGAATGCATTAAGTGCCACCCACGGGCTTTAATGAAGCAGCATTTGTGGGATAAAGGGAACAGCATCCTGTATAAAGGTATTTTGGGCTCGATATAAATAATTGAAGCCAAAAACTAATATTAAGTAAATTGAGAATGGAAAAATATTCAGCACAAACGTACAGAATGTGATATTCTGAGAGATCTTACAGATGTTATCAAATCCCACAATGAATATATAGAAAATGTCTGTATAGAACGAGTCAAACAAGAATATGCCAATAAAACGTTTAATTGGGAGATACAGGGGCCACAATTCAGGTCAGTTAGCTGGAAGAAGGGAAGCCGGTCAGCCAGAAGAGCAGGTCCTCCGGTCAGCCAGAAGAGCAGGTCAGCCGGTCAGCTCTGAGATCAGCATTACTTATATCCCCTAAACGTTGTCCCCTGCATGTAATGCGCAGAACAGCCTGCACTGCATATACTGTACATGAGATACTTAACCCTTTCTTTTCGCTCGACTCTAATCTGAATGATTTGCTAATTGGTTTGTAATTAGAGAGATATTTGTAGCAGAATCCCATGTATGTTCTTTTTACCTTTTTAGATACCGTTTTGTGTAATAAAAGATATGAGATCAGAGGGGCTTCCTGTTTGCACTCGTGTTTTGGCAGAAGTGTATATGTGACCCTATAAATCTCCCTCACACCCGGCTTGGCAGCGTGACACTAGTGCAATGACCTGGGGAAGAATCACTGAGCTGTTAGCAATAGATACAACGGATAGAAAAGACACTACACATAGGTTGGATTAAAGAGAGTATTTTATTGAAATAATGAATCTCTTTGCTGGTAGGGGCCTGCAGCACATTGCAGAGCAATATAGTAACACGCAGAGCAATGCACTGCAGGCCCCTCCGGCAGCAAAGGAGTGAAGACCAATGCAGGGTGTATAAAGATCTCACTGATAATTCATGCACAAAGGGCAATTTGTTGCTGTGATCCAGAGGAAGGCGAAACATAACCCCTGCTGTGCAATGGGGGAAAAAAATTCCTTCCTGACCCCATTAAATGGCGATCGGAGGGTCCCTGGATCACTGCGCAGTGAGATCAGATGGAGCAGCACAGATCAGCGTTGTTATACACAGGGGCACACTCAGTATATAGAGATGTGGGTGATGGGGCCCTTGTGCCCCTGTGTATAACTCACCTGCTCCCCCATCCCCCTGCATATCTATCCCATTCACCCCTTTTCCTCCCGCATACCTCGCAGGGCCGGCCGGCCATTAGGCGGTCGCCTAGCGCGCAAAGGTCCTAGGGGCGCATTAATAATCATTATTATTTTTTTTCTTATTATTTCTAATTTATTTATCTTTTTTTTAAAATTATTATTCTTTTTTTTTATCCAGTATTTTGGCGCCCTTTTGTTTTTATTTTGCGTCGCGCTGGGGTGCGGTCGCACCCCCTGCAGTCCCGATAGCTACGCCACTGTTTATTTTATTATTTTATTTATCTTGTTATTTTTTATACAACTGGGGCACAAATTTTAAGTTTCGCCTCGGGCGCATGAAACCCGTGCTCCGGCCCTGCTCCTTGTTCTCTCTCACCCTCTCACGCCCAATATCCCTATCTCCCTCTAGTACCTGCCCCTCCCGCAGCCTTCCTGATCTTATCTGCCTCTCCTGCGGTCAAACCAACTTCTCAGGGCCCCTAGAATACCCCTGTATCTACGCCCTGGCTCCTCTGCTACCTGCTCCCGGCTTCTTCTCCGCCTAAAAAAGGTGAAGCAGCAGATCTGTCCGCACCTCTCGTATTCTCCTACCTGCTCCTGGGGTCTTCTCCTCCGCCTAAAAAAGGTGAAGCAGCAGATCCGGCCACACCTGTCGTATGCTCCTTGGTCATCGTACACCACGTCTGCCTCCTCGGCCGCCTTGTAGCCCACCTCATTGTTCCACTTGACGCCCGCTTTTTCGTATGCCTCGTCGTCCGCCTCGTAGCCCGCCTCGTCGTCTGGTGGCACAAAGGGCACCACCTTCGTGCGTGTCCTGACCTGCAGGAGACATGAAGTGTTTGTAACCAGGGACAGTGATACTCTGTATCGCAAGAGCTCCTGTGCCACTTATACCCCCTCCGCAATACCACGTTATACCGCCCTCCACAGGGCAAATACCCGTTATACCCACCTCCCCAGGCCCAGTACCCAGTTATACAACCCTCCCAAGGCCCAGTACCCTGTTATACACCCCTCCCAAGGCCCAGTACCCTGTTATACACCCCTCCCCAGGCCCAGTACCCTGTTATACACCCCTCCCCAGGCCCAGTACCCTGTTATACACCCCTCCCAAGGCCCAGTACCCTGTTATACACCCCTCCCCAGGCCCAGTACCTGTTATACCCACCTCACCAGGCCCAGTACCCGTTATACCCACCTCACCAGGCCCAGTACCCATTATGTACCCCTCCCCAGAAGGTCATATTTCTATTTATCAAAAATACATTGAGTAACCTCTGGTTTTCAGGCATGTCCTAGGGGAGTTATCACAGAGACACAGAAACGTCGCTGAGTTTGGTGAGTAACTCCCTTAACCTCTCAGCAGTTGAATTCCCCATTAGGCGCTTAACACGTTAAAAACAAGCGTTGCTATTTCTCTGCATGAAGTTGCAGGTAATTGGAAGAGTTACACAGTGACGGCTATTTCATCACTCACCTTCTTCTCCCGAAACGGTCTTTTCTGTCTTATTTCCGGCTTCACATCGGATATCCATATCCATTCTTGGCCTCTGATCTGTATGCCAGACAATGCTTTAAGACAGGGTTGCGCAACCTTTTTCCCTGCTCCCCCCTCCCCCCTCCCCACCTTGTCTCCGACGTTCTGATGTAACGACGTCATGTGATATCACGTTGCTATGGCAATGCCACATCATGTGACGCCACGTTGCTGTCGCCAGAAGCCGCCGGAGACAAGGAAAGGGAACTTACAGAGGACTTGCGCGCGATTTCCGGCATTTAATTTAAATGCTGTGGGGAAGAGCGAGGGGCCACTGTAAGCGCCGAGCCCCTCCTCCCAAGAAAATGTCGCGCCCCTCGATTTGCACACCCCTGCTTTAAGAGATATTCTGGGACCCTCCAACTCCTCCATCGGACCCTTCCTCATACTCATATTGACTGACCTTGCAGTGCTCTGCCCTGACTTGCACTGACCTGCTATGATGCCTCTCAAAATACCATGCTAACTCATTCTGAACATACATGTGTCCTTTCTACATGTTACTCAGCTTGTATGGGCCACAGACAGCTTTCCCGGGGTCCAGGACTAGTTTCCACCGGGGACCCTCACCCATGGGTCGGCGACCTTGCGAGAACCCACCCCCCCCCCCAACCTGTTTTCTCTTGCACTGCCATAGACTACAACATTTCGGCCTGCTGGTCTTTTTCAGGTAAAGTGGCTAAACCCACTAAATCCAGCAAAGAAAGGCCAGCAGCCAAAACATTGTAGTCTGTGGCACAATAAATTATCTTTTTTTATTCAAATCTGTGTGCCCTTTTCCATCAATCTTATTGTATACATTGGACGAAATGCCGGTCTTCCCTGAGACTAAGGGGCACTGGTAAAAGTATCACTAATTGTTTTTTTTGGTATGCAGCAAATCCCCATCATTTTTGCGTTCTCTTGCTCTGCCCCAATCTGACACACCACCTTGCTCTCTCACCCCCCTCTTACACTCCCCCATCACCCTTTCCTTCCCCAAAGGTTGTCCTTTAATCAGATCTTACCCAAATTGTCTCCATCTCCCTTGGAAATGTTCTGTCTTTAAGCTGTGTGGCTCCTCTTGATCCGAACTTTCTTAGCTGACCCCTTTAGGTTTCGGCTCCGAGGGTCTAAAAAATAAGCGACTCCGAAAAGATGTGAAATATGCACAAGGGTCCTAAAATATTTATCTAATGGGGCTCTGAGGGGGAGACTTAAATACTAGTTAATATAATCTATTTAACTAACAAATATGATCTATTAAACTAAGAAATATAATGTATCAAACTAAATAAATATCTATTAAACTAATAAATAGAATCTATTGTACTAAGAAATATAATCTATTCAACTAAATAAATATAATCTATTTAAAAACAATACAATAAAAAGCTGGAGAAATGATACGTTAACCAAGCCACAGATTTGATGCCAATGAGCGTTGAACTCCTTGCAGATCCACCGTCAGCTGGTTGTGGCAGAAAGTGGTGACATGCAGTAGAACAGAGTGGTTGAGCTGTAACCACGGCAGTCAGGTCAGAAATCAACACAATATTTTTTGAAATTTAGAATGAGAATGTTCAATATGTCACATTCTGGGCTCAGACCCTGAGCCCTGTCACATGTTAGCAGCTTGTGATAATAGAAGATATCCATATACTGGGATGTGATAAGAGACATGAAGGTCATTTTATACTGGGTCCCATAACCTGCTTTATATGAAGTATCATTTTACACTAATTAGTAGAGATGCTACATTTTGAAAAATAGCGCTTTTGGCGACATTGTTCATTTTCTCTACAAATGATAAATGAAAAAGTTGGATAAAACGTTATACTGCACCGACACACTTTATTCGAGCAAATACCCAGTATGTACCTGGCAGATACCTGGAATGTGCCGCTCCTCACCTCTGACAAGCCCCGTTGCGTTTGCCTTCCCAGCCTGGGTTCATGCCTGGCTGACGGACGGCTGATCTGTTAAATGATAATGATTAGGATTTAATAGGCTGCAATGCTTCGCGTGTCTACCAGATGGCATAAATTCATGAATTGTAATGCAGTATATATATATATACTGTGCAGTATTGCAGCCAGCGGGAATAAAATGCTTCAATCCCTGCTTGGAAAATACCTCAATGCACTCGGGCAAAAAACAGTCACAAACCTCAATACACCCGGGTATACCCGAATTCGTGGGACTAGCCGAGCTCGAATAAAGTGTGTCGCCAGTGTATGTGTGTGTGCACGTGCAATATATATATATATATATACACATATACATACATACACATATAGTATGTTTATATATATATATCATACTATATGTATATATATTGTCTGTTTTATACACACATACACGTGTGTGTATATGTATGTGTGTGTGTGTGTGTATATATGTGTGTGCGTGTGTATATATATGGTATAACCCAGAGGTGCGCAAAGTGGAGGGCGGGAGATTTTTCGGGGGGGGGGGAGGCGCACGGGCGGTTGCAGAGGCCCCGCGCACTTCCTCGAGGCATTAAAATTAAATGCCGGGGGATCGCGTGAGGCCTCTGCAATGCTATTACTTACCTTGACTCTGCCGGCGTCACTCGTGTCCATGGCAACGCGGTGTTAAATTACGCCGCGGGGTCATGTGACGTCACCCTCGTCAAATGCCGCTGCCGGTCACGTGACGCCGCATCAAGGTAAAGGAGGGGGTGGGGGCGCGAGCTCCCCTGGTATAACCAATAAATAATATAGCTGATATAGCAATTTGGTTGTGGCTAGAGAAAGATTATAGTGGCAGTGAGAATTAGTGGCCAGAATTAATAACTAAAAAGTAGCTGTAATAAAATAATAATAAACACTATGCCTAAACACAATAACAGTCCAGAAACTTAGCTCTAATAGCTATGTTATAACTCAATCATAAAAGGATCCAATTCGGGCATCCTCTGGAGTCCTGGCAGCTCTCTTCGGGGAAACAACCACCTCCTCGATAGATACCTAAACAAAAAAAAAGAAGAGAAAGCGCCCGCTCCATGTGTAAATTCGGTTTAACAATTTCATTTCCTGGACAAGATAAAAATAACAAACTCACAAACATCCGTTTGGTAAAAGCGTTGTATGAGACAGGCTCGTGCTCCGTGGTAATCCGGTGGTCAATCCGGTGGTCAATCCGCAGCTCCAGACTTTGGACGATGACCGGGAAACTCGATAGGCTGCGCCCCTTGCAGTGTGGTCCTCCGGCAATCTGTAGTATGCAGTTGTGATTCCACTCTGTAATTCCGGTGTCTCGCCTTGTTCGCGTACCAACTTCCCTTCCGGCGTCAAGACGGATAGTGTGGCAATAGCAACGAGAAGAATGTACCTACGTGTTTCTTCAGCACACGGCTGATTTCATCAGAGGATAATGCTACAACTCAGTCGTAATGGTTTTATAGTCCTACAGTCCAATTGGTAATGGCATAATAGATCACATATGTTACTGATTTTAGATAATAATAGATTCTTGTATGACACACACACACGAACACATATACATATATATATATATATATATATATATGTATATATATATACATACACACATATATATATTTACACACACATACATATATTTACACACACATATATATATATATATATACATATATATATATATATATGAAACCAGGTGTCCCACCAAGGAGACAAAAAACAGCACTCAAGGTATATGTGTAGAGGTATAAGTACCGTGTTAGCCGAGCTTCAATAATCATAAAATAATAAAAAAATAATATCATCTATTTATTTTTTGATTATATATATATATATATATATATATATATATATATATATATATAACAGCAGGCACTTCAAAGGCTCCAAAGAAATAAGTGCTTGTTCAACAAAAATTACAGGAAACCAGGTGTCCCACCAAGGAGACAAAAAAACAGCACTCAAGGTATATTGCAAAAGTGTATTTGAAAAAAAGCAGGCACATATAAATCCAACGTTTCGGTCCTGTATAGGGCCTTCCTCACGCCCCTGAGGAAGGTCCTATACAGGACCGAAACGTTGGATTTATATGTGCCTGCTTTTTTTCAAATACACTTTTGCAATATACCTTGAGTGCTGTTTTTTGTCTCCTTGGTGGGACACCTGGTTTCATATATATATATATATATATATATATATATATATATATATATATATATATATATATATATATATATACAAATACAACTGTATGCTCATCTGCATGTCTTAGGCAGGTCTGCAACCCCGCCTTTCCCCATTATCACCCAGCATACAGCACTTCCACTGCAGCAAGGGATTCTGGGAAATGACATGCAAATGAGCACACAGTGTCACTTTTTGCCTCAAAAACCATTTTTAACATGGTTCCCTATAGGCTTAAGCTTGCTGCATGGTCACAGCTTTGAGCACAGCCAGGGTTAAGGTGCATACCCAGAAAACCACCCACAGACAGCTGTTTCGACCTTAATGGGTCTCATCAGTGTGGGGTTGATTTAACTGGGTATGCAAAGAGGCTATGGGATAGGCTATACCATAATACTGAGTTAAGTTATGGTGAGTAAAAAAAGTGACAAAAACCCTCCACAGGAAAGCAAATATGCAAATACAACTGTATGCTCATCTGCATGTCTTAGGCAGGTCTGCAACCCCTCCTTTCCCCATTATCACCAGCATACAGCACTTCCACTGCAGCAAGGGATTCTGGGAAATGACATGCAAAAAAAATATATATATATATATATATATATATATATATATAATCTTCTTCTCTCTGAAGAAGACCGTTTTAGTCGGAACGCGTTGGAGTGAGAGTCTGTGGAGTGGGACCCCTACCCTTTTCCATGACAGGAGGCCTTGGCTATCTGTAAATTGGCCTTTCACACCTACGCTTTAATGGTGATGTATTTACATCTTTAATACTCGAGCATTTATTGCCTCCATTTCTGCAATTACTATTTTACAACAACAGCTATCTCCTTACGTTATGTGCACAAATCTGCAGTGTGTGGAGAGGTATATGAGCATGCTTGGATCAGAGCTGCTTGTGTGTAGAGGTATATGTGCATGCTTGGATCAGAGCTGCTTGTGTGTAGAGGTATATGTGCATGCTTGGATCAGAGCTGCTTGTGTGGAGAGGTATATGTGCATGCTTGGATCAGAGCTGCTTGTGTGTAGAGGTATATGTGCATGCTTGGATCAGAGCTGCTTGTGTGTAGAGGTATATGTGCATGCTTGGATCAGAGCTGCTTGTGTGTAGAGGTATATGTGCATGCTTGGATCAGAGCTGCTTGTGTGTAGAGGTATATGTGCATGCTTGGATCAGAGCTGCTTGTGTGTAGAGGTATATGTGCATGATTGGATCAGAGCTGCTTGTGTGTAGAGGTATATGTGCATGCTTGGATCAGAGCTGCTTGTGTGGAGAGGTATATGTGCATGCTTGGATCAGAGCTGCTTGTGTGTGTAGAGGTATATGTGCATGCTTGGATCAGAGCTGCTTGTGTGTAGAGGTATATGTGCATGCTTGGATCAGAGCTGCTTGTGTGTAGAGGTATATGTGTATGCTTGGATCAGAGCTGCTTGTGTGTAGAGGTATAAGTGCATGCTTGGATCAGAGCTGCTTGTGTGTAGAGGTATATGTGCATGCTTGGATCAGAGCTGCTTGTGTGTAGAGGTATATGTGCATGCTTGGATCAGAGCTGCTTGTGTGTAGAGGTATACTGCTGCGGCACAGTTTATTCGAGCATTTGCCCGTTCTGTGCCGCAGCAGTAGCCTGGCGCGCGCCCGAGTGTGACGGGGCGCGCGCCGAAGCAGCGGAAGAGCGCCCTCCGATCGGGGCGCTCTCCCTCCCGCTGCCGGGTCCGCTGGGTCCCCCGGAACCCCCTGCCGCTGTCCCGCGATCGCGGGACACCAGGGCTCCCTCGGGGAGCCCCTGGACGCGCGTGCAGGGGGCGCACGCTCCCGAAGACGCGTGACCGCGCGTCTATGACGCGCGGCACGCCGAGGGGCGGCCACTAGCAAGCCGGGAAATCTCCCGGCTTGCGGATCTGGCCGCAGTGCAATTAAATGTGTCGCCAGTGTATGCGCATGCTTGGATCAGAGCTGCTTGTGTGGAGAGGTATATGTGCATGATTGGATCAGAGCTGCTTGTGTGTAGAGGTATATGCGCATGCTTGGATCAGAGCTGCTTGTGTGTAGAGGTATATGTGCATGATTGGATCAGAGCTGCTTGTGTGGAGAGGTATATGTGCATGCTTGGATCAGAGCTGGAGTGTGTGTAGAGGTATATGTGCATGCTTGGATCAGAGCTGCTTGTGTGTAGAGGTATATGTGCATGCTTGGATCAGAGCTGCTTGTGTGTAGAGGTATATGTGCATGCTTGGATCAGAGCTGCTTGTGTGTAGAGGTATATGTGCATGCTTGGATCAGAGCTGCTTGTGTGGAGAGGTATATGTGCATGCTTGGATCAGAGCTGCTTGTGTGTAGAGGTATATGTGCATGCTTGGATCAGAGCTGCTTGTGTGTAGAGGTATATGTGCATGATTGGATCAGAGCTGCTTGTGTGGAGAGGTATATGTGCATGCGTGGATAAGAGCTGCAGTGTGTGTAGAGGTATATGTGCATGCTTGGATCAGAGCTGCAGTGTGTGGAGAGGTATATGTGCATGCTTTGATCAGAGCTGCTTGTGTGGAGAGGTATATGTGCATGCTTGGATCAGAGCTGCTTGTGTGTAGAGGTATATGTGCATGCTTGGATCAGAGCTGCTTGTGTGTAGAGGTATATGTGCATGCTTGGATCAGAGTTGCAGTGTGTGTAGAGGTATATGTGCATGCTTGGATCAGAGCTGCTTGTGTGTAGAGGTATATGTGCATGCTTGGATCAGAGCTGCTTGTGTGTAGAGGTATATGTGCATGCTTGGATCAGAGCTGCTTGTGTGTAGAGGTATATGTGCATGCTTGGATCAGAGCTGCAGTGTGTGTAGAGGTATATGTGCATGCTTGGATCAGAGCTGCTTGTGTGTAGAGGTATATGTGCATGCTTGGATCAGAGCTGCTTGTGTGTAGAGGTATATGTGCATGCTTGGATCAGAGCTGCTTGTGTGTAGAGGTATATGTGCATGCTTGGATCAGAGCTGCTTGTGTGGAGAGGTATATGTGCATGCTTTGATCAGAGCTGCTTGTGTGTAGAGGTATATGTGCATGCTTGGATCAGAGCTGCTTGTGTGTGTAGAGGTATATGTGCATGCATGGATCAGAGCTGCTTGTGTGTAGAGGTATATGTGCATGCTTGGATCAGAGCTGCTTGTGTGTAGAGGTATATGTGCATGCTTGGATCAGAGCTGCTTGTGTGTAGAGGTATATGTGCATGCTTGGATCAGAGCTGCTTGTGTGTAGAGGTATATGTGCATGCTTGGATCAGAGCTGCTTGTGTGTGTAGAGGTATATGTGCATGCTTGGATCAGAGCTGCTTGTGTGTAGAGGTATATGTGCATGCTTGGATCAGAGCTGCTTGTGTGTAGAGGTATATGTGCATGCTTGGATCAGAGCTGCTTGTGCTGGTGATTACTTTTGCTGTTCTTTGCCTCACGGAATACATGTTTGGTAGATGTGAGTCCCCCTCCTCTTTTATCAATTTTTCTTCCCTTGTTTTTAACCCACAGTAATACATTTGTATTGTTATCACTTTCTTGGCATGCCCGTGTGCTTCTTCATAAGGATGCTTTTTTCGTTGTAATACATATCCATTATCCTTTAGCACCACTGTCCATTGTTATTATATCATAAATCAAGACAGTTTCTGGGCAACAGTGACGCACTGTGTTGATGCGGTATACTTTGTGTCACATATATATATATATATATATATATATATATATATATATATATATATATATATATATATATATATATAATCAAAAAATAAATAGACTATACCGTTCTGTGGCTAACGAAATGCTTTTATTTGTGCGAGCTTTCGAGATACGCTGATCTCTTCTTCTGGCGGTGTTACAATGAATGAAGCAAGCAAATGGTATACTTAAAAACAGTGTCTCTTGGAATGTTATCTGTGCTTGTCTCTTCTCCCCCCCCCCCTTTGTGTGAATGTGATTTATGGCTAGAGGTGTTAAATGGTTCCTGAAAGTTAGTGATGTAAGAGTGTGTGTGTGTGTGTGTGTGTGTGTGTGTATCTGTGTGAATATAAATGAATGGAGAGCCCACAGTTTATACAGTGCTTTACAAAAGGTGTGTGTGTGGAGTGGGAGTTAATATAAATTGTGTGGGTAGGTGTGGAAATGTGAGAGATTGTAGCAAAACTAAAAGTGTGTGTAGATACTATGTGGTCCCTATTGGTGTATAGGGATGGAAAAACAAGGAGTATTTGTATGTGTAAGAGACAGCTGTGTGTGCATACATATAGCACAGTATGTACAGACATGGCCTTTAGCGCTCATGGGAAGAGAGTTCACTTGTGTCAGTAATGACTCATAAAATTTCGATCTCTGTTTAGGCCACCGCTAAGTGTCCCGAACAGTTGCATATATTTCTATTCGTGCAACCATCTCTATTTCGGTGTTTTAAGATTAACTTTGAGTATGGCAACCCCCAGATCGTCCATCTTATGGACAGAGTCAGAGAAATGTTCGCCGACAGGACTGTCTCTTGTTCCGCGTGTGATGCTGTGCGATGCAGGTTCATTCTCTTGTTTAGCCCCTGCCCCGTCTCACCTATGTAGTAGCAGCCCCCTGGACATTTCATGCACATGATGAGGAACACGACATTGCTGGAGGAACAGGTGAACCTTCCTCTGATTTTGTATTCCCGATTCCTGTGTGGTATTTGTATTGTGTCCGCTGTGTAGAGTATTGCGCAGGTTTTGCATCTTGCGTCCTGGCCTGGCATATATATAATTATATATATATATATTCCACAGAAGCAGCCGGCACTCCAGTTGCATGTAGAAAAAATTGGGTGCTTGTCCCATAAAGCAATAATAAACCACACGATTCCGTTTGAAGCACGAGATCAGGAGACAGCACTCTGGTAAGTTTGATCACAAGTTTTTGTACTGAAAAAGACACATAAACCGACGTGTCACGACAGGTCACTCTGCGCGTATTCTGACAGGCCGAGATGGCGTTTGCAGGGAGCTCGGGCGGTGGTAACATCTCTGCGGTGGCGCGGTCCGGATCCCAATACGTTCGCCGCGGAACCCGCTCTGGGCTTCAGTGTAAATCTCCGTCTCCCCCTGTCAGCCTCAGGCAGCTGTTTAGCTATATTTTTAGCCAATCCAGGATTCCTTTATCCCGTTTTATTGAACACTGTCTTCCTTTTTATTATTTTATATACCGTTTGTCATGTTGTTTATAGATTTAGTTTCATTTAGTTATATTTGATTATTCATGTGGTTTGTGTTCATTGTAACCGAACCCGGATCTGTGACGCATATGTACTGAGGTGGGGTTGGATCCCCTCGGTTATTTCTTGTTTTATTAATAAATAATTTACTATATTTTAATCTCTGGTGCGCATTGTGTGCATTTTTCTTCTTGTCTGCACAGTGCTTCAGATTCTGCATCTGAAAAAATGCCGGTGGATCGGGATGTGAGGTAGGGAAGTGACGTCCGCGCCGGAACGTTATTGCCACGCCTCCAAATATTCATTGCCACGCCCCCAAATCGCGCCCGCTGCATACCCTGCAAAGCCATTAAAAAGCTCAGGCTTCAGCAAGTGTATTGCAGCGTGTGTGCGCCTTCCCTCCTTCTGAAATACTATAGACCAGGCCTGCACAACTCGTAAAGCGAGAAGGGCCAAAATGCTCCAAGGAAAAAAAATTTGGGCCGCACGGGTAAAATCATCATCATCATCTCTCCTCCAGCACCTCTCATCATCATCCTCATATCTCCCCCAGAACCCCTCACTATCAACCTTTGCGATACTCCCCATCTATCTCTCATACCCCCATCTCTCCCCCTCACCCACACATAATACTCCCTCTCCACAAACACACAATACCCCACTGCACACCACACACATCCCACGCCCCCTGCACCTCACATCCTTCTACCCCCCTGCACCTCACATCACTCTCCCCCCCTGCACCTCACATCACTCTCCCCCCCTGCACCTCACACCACTCTCCCCCCCTGCACCTCCCATCTCTCCCCCCTGCACCTCACATCACTCTTCCCCCCTGCACCTCACATCACTCTTCCCCCCTGCACCTCACATCACTCCCCCCCCTGAACCTCACATCACTCCCCCCCCTGAACCTCACACCACTCTCCCCCCCCTGCACCTCACATCACTCTCCCCCCCTGCAACTCACATCACTCTCCCCCCCTGCAACTCACATCACTCTCCCCCCTGTACCTCCAATCACCCCCCCTGCACCTCCAATCACCCCCCCTACACCTCCAACAACCCTCCCCTGCACCTCCAATAACCCCCCCTGCACATCCAACAACCCTCCCCTGCACCTCCAAAGACCCCCCCTGCACCTCCAATGACCCCCCCTGCACCTCCAATGACCCCCCCCTGCACCTCCAATAACCCCCCCTGCACCTCCAATAACCCCCCGCACCTCCAATGACCCCCACACCTCCAATCACCCCCCCTGCACCTCAATCACCCCCCTGCACCTCCAATCACCCCCCCTGAACCTCCAATGATCCCCCCTGCACCTCCAATCACCCCCCCCCCTGCACCTCCAATCACCCCCCCCCGCTGCACCTCCAATCACCCCCCCTGCACCTCCAATCACCCCCCCCTGCACCTCCAATCGGCGGGGCGGCCCGCACAGAGAGGCGGGGCGGGCCGCACAGAGAGGCGGGGCAGGCCGCACAGAGAGGCGGGCGGGCCGCACAGAGAGGCGGGGCGGGCCGCACAGAGAGGCCGGGCAGGCCGCACAGAGAGGCCGGGCGGGCCGTACAGAGGGGGCCGCACAGAGAGGCGGGGCGGGCCGCACAGAGAGGCGGGGCGGGCCGCACAGAGAGGCGGGGCGGGCCGCACAGAGAGGCGGGGCGGGCCGCACAGAGAGGCCGGGCGGGCCGCACAGAGAGGCCGGGCGGGCCGCACAGAGAGGCCGGGCGGGCCGCACAGAGAGGCCGGGCGGGCCGCATGCGGCCCGCGGCCGTTATGTTGTGCAGGCCTGCTATAGACGCAGCCTTATCGACGCTTACTGAATAGGCCACTGTGTCTCTGTCTCTCTCTGTGTCTCTGTGTCTCTCTGTGTCTCTCAAATCAAAATCAGCTTTGTTGGCATGACAAAAGAACATTTCAGTATTACCAAAGCGTGAGTAATAGGGGGTGTGGGACAATGATTACACGAATACTAGGGGGTACGGTTTAATGGTTATACAGTACATTACTTTTGTCTCTCTCTCATTCTCTGTCTCTCTCTCTCATTCTCTGTCTCTCTCTCATTCTCTGTCTCTCTCTCATTCTCTGTCTCTCTCTCTCATTCTCTGTCTCTCTCTCATTCTCTGTATCTCTCTCTCTCTCATCCCTGTATGATAGGTATGTTCCAACTCTATTTTTTGCTCTTCTTTTCCGTTTGAGAGGAGGGAGTCCCTCACCTCTTCAGCCACACACCAGGAACGCTGGATTGCTTACAGACGCTCGGAGAGGCGGATACAATCGTGGATTGCAGGCACTGATTTATCTGGTAAGTACCGCAAACATGCTTGAACAAGGGCCGTAGACATTTTATTTGATGGTTTAGATTACCATTGTCTGTGGTTGTTAGTTATTGGTATTACAGTTTTTTGATGTTGTTACGAATCAAATACATTTTGAAGTAGTAATCCCCTCCGAACTGGGCATTCCTGGCCAATAATGCCCTGGCTGTAAGAGTTGAAGGGCCCAAGCAAAGCCCCCACCTCTATACACACTAACACTGCAGGGGCATCAGAGTGTCTTATTGTCATGGCAACAGGAGGTGTCACGTGATGTAATTTGTTTAATAAATTATTTTTTAAGGTGTCCCGGTTTTTCATTTTCGAAATCTGGTCACCCTATTCATCAAGCAGAAAAAGTGAAGAAACAATTGTAGTTTTGCTAATGGACGTCATTTTGGCATATCATTAGCTTTGAGGATACCCATTAATATGAAGAAAAGTAACAGCCATTCCCAATGTAGCCCCCCTTCCCTGGGCCAATCGCAGATCGGGCCCCCTCCTCTGTACTAGGGCCTGGCTACGTGTCTGAGTGTGGTGCATACCTGCTGGCAACAGGGGGGGCTGAGTCTCCCGCGATGGTATGGGGGATGATAGGATCAGGTTTCTGGGGTGAATGCCTTCGTCTCATTTAATGGTGCAGCACCTCCATCTCTGAGCCCCAGGAATACGGGTGGAATCCTTCCAGAGAGTCGTCTCCCCCCCCCCCCCCCCCGGGGATGAGAGATTCCAGTCTCACACTGTATATCTTTAAAAGCAGCCGCAGCTCTTTATTCACAGCAGCAGAATAGCAGCAACAAGACTGTCAATCAGGTACAGGGTGTCTTCCTCCACACAGGACTGCTCTCCCTCAGGATGGTCTCTGTGTCCCTGCCACCACCCCAGGTCAAGGGCACCCAGGGTGGGGCTAGCTCTTCCCTCGCCCCCTAAACAGGGTGAGAGGAATTGCTCCACCTCCCTAAGTAAGGTTGCATCAGCTCTACTCAGAGGCTGATGGCTCCCCTTCTCCAACGGCCAATTGATATAGGCTCTCTCTGTCACCCTGGGCCAGCCAGGTGACAGACTCAGCAGACTCTAACTCTGGACTGAACTCTTAACTCTGACACACACTTCTACTAAATAGGAAGTGCACTGCTCTTTATGATATTGGCAGGCACTGCCCCTGTGTCTCTGCCTTCCACACAGGGTCAGGTACCAATTTCAGGAATGTCCCGTTATTAGCGTAAACACAACAGAGTTCCATGGATCTAGCATTAAGACTGTAAGCTCTGCAGGCCAGGGATTTCCTTTCCTATTGTCTGATTTTGTTTGTTGCACTTATTGTACTATAATTCCCTGTACTGTATTGCCTCTCTTATAAAGCGCTATATAAATAAAGATTTCCATACATAATATATCTTAATGCATCTTAAGACACCTTAGAGTTCCCTCAATAAGACACTTTATGGTCCACTCAAGTGAATAGTCTGTAAGGAGTCTAAGGCTGCGTCCATAGAAGGACAAGCAGCGCTGAGGCGTGCGGACGCTCCACGCTGAGCCCCTGCATCCTCAATGAGGATGCCTTGAGAGGGGGCTCATGCGAGCGTCCGCGGGCGTGCTCAGGCTTTGGAGTTTTCAGCCGAGCGCCAAGCTGTTTTTCAGCGCGCTGTCGGCTGAAAACATCCAATCAGCCTTAAGCAGCGTCAACGTCACGGCGCCGTGACATTGACGTCAGTGCATCGCGGGCGATTGGCCCAGCGACGTCACTGCCCCGCCTCCAACCACCTCCCCCCGGCTCCCTTCGCGCACGCTGGCTCCGTGGAATCGGGCTGACTTAAGCAGGCGAGCCTCAGCGTTAGCGCGCATCCGCTCTCCCCACCCCTCTATGGCCCGGGCCTTAGTTACTGTACAGCATTGTAAAGTGCCTTGCTGGCCTAGTACAATTTAGTAAATATCCTAAACAATGTCGTCTTAGGCAAAATGTTGCTGATCTTTGCTCTAAAAATGACTATGAACTAAAGAGAAATAACAATCTCCCTTGTGAGCACATTCACATGTCTCAGACAGGTCTGCAACCCTGCTTTTCACCATTATCCCATACAGCTTCCACTGCAGCCAGGGACTCTGGGAAATGACATGCAAATGAGCACAGTGTCACCTTTTGCTTCAAATCTATTTTAAATGAAATTAGCCTTGTACTTCTGGTGGAGAGTAGGGGTTTGGTGCTTTATACGTTACATATTATTAAATGTTAACATCAAACAAATATTGTCATTATGTTTGGTGCTACTTATTTCTTTTTCATTAGGATTTATTTATTCATCTTTCATTATTATTATTTACTAGCTGAGAGACCCGGCGTTGCCCGGGATGTAAATGCGTAATAGGTAGTATTATTTATAACTCGTGGAACAATAGGTGAGTATTTGTTGTAAAGGTTTCGGGGGGGGGGGAGAAAGGGGAGCGGGGGGGGGGAGAAAGGGGAGCGGGGGGGGAGAAAGGGGAGCGGGGGGGGAGAAAGGGGAGCGGGGGGGGGGAGAAAGGGGAGCGGGGGGGGAGAAAGGGGAGCGGGGGGGGGAGAAAGGGGAGCGGGGGGGGGAGAAAGGGGAGCGGGGGGGGGAGAAAGGGGAGCGGGGGGGGAGAAAGGGGAGCGGGGGGGGGAGAAAGGGGAGCGGGGGGGGGGGAGAAAGGGGAGCGGGGGGGGGGAGAAAGGGGAGCGGGGGGGGGAGAAAGGAGCGGGGGGGGAGAAAGGGGAGCGGGGGGGAGAAAGGGGAGCGGGGGGGGAGAAAGGGGAGCGGGGGGGGAGAAAGGGGAGCGGGGGGGAGAAAGGGGAGCGGGGGGGAGAAAGGGGAGCGGGGGGGGGGGGGAGAAAAGGGAGCGGGGAGAAAGGGGAGCGGGGGGGGGAGAAAGGGGAGCGGGGGGGGAGAAAGGGGAGCGGGGGGGGAGAAAGGGGAGCGGGGGGGGAGAAAGGGGAGCGGGGGGGGGAGAAAGGGGAGCGGGGGGGGGAGAAAGGGGAGCGGAGGGGGGAGAAAGGGGAGCGGGGGGGAGAAAGGGGAGCGGGGGGGGAAGGGGAGTGGGGGGGGGGAAAGGGGAGTGGGGGGGTGGAGAGCGGTGGGCATATGTATTGTCATAATTTATGTTTGGGCATTTCCCCCCCCCCCGTTCCCCGTGACTCCCCCCCCCCGTTCCCTGTGACTCGCGCTCCCCCCCCGGCGGCCGCTTGGTCCCCCGATGTGCCGTCCTGCTGAGTGAGGCGTGCAGGCGGCTGCAGGAAGCACCCTGTGTGGGCCTAAGACTCACGTTCCCCCCCCCCCCCGGCGCCCGCTCGATGTGGCGTCTGGCTGAGCGGCGGTAGGAAGCGCCCTGTGTGGGCCTGAGGCTGAGGCGGGACGCGCAGTGGGCCTGAGGCTGAGGCGGGACACGCAGTGGGCCTGAGGCTGAGGCGGGACGCGCAGTGGGCCTGAGGCTGAGGCGGGACGCGCAGTGGGCCTGAGGCTGAGGCGGGACGCGCAGTGGGCCTGAGGCTGAGGCGGGACGCACAGTGACTTACCTGAGCGGGTGGTAGCGCCGGGGAGGTAAGGGAGCGGCTGGGGTAGGAGGGCCGCGCTTCCCGTCCGGAGCCAGTGCAGGATGGCGCACGTGAGGGGGGGGGAGGGGGGCGGACAGAGGGTGTGTCTGTGTGTATAGAGCTGCTGTGTTGTGTGTGTGTGTGTGTGTGTGTGTATAGAGCTGCTGTGTTGTGTGTGTGTGTATAGAGCTGCTGTGTTGTGTGTGTGTGTGTATAGAGCTGCTGTGTTGTGTGTGTGTGTGTATAGAGCTGCTGTGTTGTGTGTGTGTGTGTGTGTGTGTGTGTATAGAGCTGCTGTGTTGTGTGTGTGTGTATAGAGCTGTTGTGTGTGTGTGTGTGTATAGAGCTGCTGTGTTGTGTGTGTGTGTGTGTGTGTATAGAGCTGCTGTGTTGTGTGTGTGTGTGTGTATAGAGCTGCTGTGTTGTGTGTGTGTGTGTGTGTGTATAGAGCTGCTGTGTTGTGTGTGTGTGTGTGTGTATAGAGCTGCTGTGTTGTGTGTGTGTGTGTGTGTATAGAGCTGCTGTGTTGTGTGTGTGTGTGTGTGTGTGTGTGTGTATAGAGCTGCTGTGTTGTGTGTGTGTGTGTATAGAGCTGCTGTGTTGTGTGTGTGTGTGTGTGTGTATAGAGCTGCTGTGTTATGTGTGTGTGTGTGTGTATAGAGCTGCTGTGTTGTGTGTGTGTGTGTGTGTATAGAGCTGCTGTGTTGTGTGTGTGTGTGTGTGTATAGAGCTGCTGTGTTGTGTGTGTGTGTGTGTGTGTATAGAGCTGCTGTGTTGTGTGTGTGTGTGTGTGTGTGTGTGTATAGAGCTGCTGTGTTGTGTGTGTGTGTGTGTGTGTGTATAGAGCTGCTGTGTTGTGTGTGTGTGTGTGTGTGTGTGTATAGAGCTGCTGTGTTGTGTGTGTGTGTGTGTGTGTGTGTATAGAGCTGCTGTGTTGTGTGTGTGTGTGTGTGTATAGAGCTGCTGTGTTGTGTGTGTGTGTGTGTGTATAGAGCTGCTGTGTGTGTGTGTGTGTGTGTGTGTGTGTATAGAGCTGCTGTGTGTGTGTGTGTGTGTGTGTATAGAGCTGGTGTGTGTGTGTGTGTGTGTGTGTGTGTGTGTATAGAGCTGCTGTGTGTGTGTGTGTGTGTGTGTGTGTGTGTGTATAGAGCTGGTGTGTGTGTGTGTGTGTGTGTGTGTGTGTGTGTGTGTATAGAGCTGCTGTGTTGTGTGTGTGTGTGTGTGTGGGCCGTCACTCCGCCTCAGGCCAATGAGAGGTGTGCGGGGGCGGGCGACCCAAGGGACCAATGAGATTTCCCCTAGGGACACCGGACATCCAGGCAGGCAAACATACAGTGCTTTCACTAATATAGTATAAGATTAACTTTATTATATTTGTTGTTGTCATTATTATTATTGTTTACTGTTAGCTGGAGTATGGCTCACCCAAGAACCACTTCCCCCTGTATGGGGGTCAGACATAGTGCAGACTTGACCCCTGACATTTATAAAAAGATGTTGGAATATGTGACACTGCTGCTTAATAAACACAAACACAGGCGCGCCATGTATTGTTCTGACATTGGTTTATTACACAGAGACACGTCTTTATAGAGGGTTGTCACACTAACAGCCTGGAAGGGGTTAATGCAGGGTCACCAGCCCAGCCCCCCTCTCCTATGATTGGTTGCTGCTCTCGTACAGGAGCCGCGATTGGTCCCCTGTCAATGTCAGAAAAGGCGCGCCAGTTTTGCTGTCTCCATGGCGACCATGGCGGCCGCCGGAGATCAGCCTGCAGCGCGGCCCGGCTTCCAGGTTACCTCCCCGCCGGTGAAGATGTTAGCGGGGCGGCTGAGGGAATGCGTGCGGCGGCGGCCCGGTTCCTTCTGGCTGGAGAAAGGAGCCGGCGGGCTGGAGGTGGGCCTGGTGTGGATGCAGGGCCGGGTGCTGCACGTACGGCCCGAGCGCGGCGTCACCGTGCGGCTGAGCGACGACACTCACACCTTCACCGTGTGCGGGGCTGACCGGGTGCCCAAGGGCAAGCCCTGCCTGCAGCCAGGTAACCGGGGGGTCCGCACGCCCTGCCTGCAGCCAGGTAACCGGGGGGGTCCGCAAGCCCTGCCTGCAGCCAGGTAACCGGGGGGTCCGCAAGCCCTGCCTGCAGCCAGGTAACCGGGGGTCCGCAAGCCCTGCCTGCAGCCAGGTAACCGGGGGGTCCGCAAGCCCTGCCTGCAGCCCGGTAACCGAGGGGTCCGCAAGCCCTGCCTGCAGCCCGGTAACCGGGGGGTCCGCAAGCCCTGCCTGCAGCCAGGTAACCGGGGGGTCAGCAAGCCCTGCCTGCAGCCAGGTAACCGGGGGGGTCAGCAAGCCCTGCCTGCAGCCAGGTAACCGGGGGGGGTCCGCAAGCCCTGCCTGCAGCCAGGTAACCGGGGGTCCGCAAGCCCTGCCTGCAGCCAGGTAACCGGGGGGGTCCGCAAGCCCTGCCTGCAGCCAGGTAACCGGGGGGGTCCGCAAGCCCTGCCTGCAGCCAGGTAACCGGGGGGGTCAGCAAGCCCTGCCTGCAGCCAGGTAACCGGGGGGGGGTCCGCAAGCCCTGCCTGCAGCCAGGTAACCGGGGGTCCGCAAGCCCTGCCTGCAGCCAGGTAACCGGGGGGTCCGCAAGCCCTGCCTGCAGCCAGGTAACCGGGGGGTCCGCAAGCCCTGCCTGCAGCCACGTAACTGGGGGGTCCGCAAGCCCTGCCTGCAGCCAGGTAACCGGGGGGTCAGCAAGCCCTGCCTGCAGCCACGTAATCGGGGGGTCCGCAAGACCTGCCTGCAGCCAGGTAACCGGGGGGTCCGCAAGCCCTGCCAGCAGCCAGGTAACCGGGGGTCCGCAAGCCCTGCCTTCAGCCACGTATTTGGGGGGTCCGCAAGCCCTGCCTGCAGCCAGGTAACCGGGGGGGTCCGCAAGCCCTGCCAGCAGCCAGGTAACCGGGGGGTCCGCAAGCCCTGCCTGCAGCCAGGTAACCGGGGGGTCCGCAAGCCCTGCCTGCAGCCAGGTAACCGGGGGGTCCGCGCGTGGCTATCACTGTCCTGCCTCACACGGGAGGGCGCCATGATTTCTTCTCCCGCCCCCTAAACAGCAACACCAGCCTCTCACCCTCTCACCCTCTAGCGTCACCTAGATAGAAGCCAGGCAGATCACACTGGTTTTCTATGAATCGCAACTGATTTTAAAGTCCTGTTTATATCAGCAGTCAGGTCTGATATAAAACAGTAGTAATGTTTCCACCGCCAGTGTATGCAGTGCTGTACATAGAATGTTTGCAGGCGCGAGCCGCTACCCCATAGAGCTTACAATCTATGTCTGAAGCACTTATTCCCATGACCTGTTATTTGTAATTTATATGATTGTCACATGTATTACTGCTGGGAAGCGCTATGTACATTTAATGGCGCTATATAAAAAAAGACATTTGTAGCCCTTTTTCTGACACTCTAAGCGACTTCGGGTAACTGCGCGCACCTGCGGCTCCAGGAGATCTGAGCCTCCGCTAGCTGGGAGCCTGGGGTAACACTTATTAGCGCAGCGCCTCCACTTACCCAGGATCACCGTCATGTAAGATTCCCCTGGGCAAGAAACACACCGATACAATGCGTGCAACCAACTTTACTATGTGCAATAATAAACTTATACTCTATATGAACCGTGGCAATAACCCAATATGCATACACTTATCTTATAACACTATACTTATACTCTATCATACCCTAACACCGCTAACGGATAATGTCCTTCTAACATCAGTGGCTCGGCCACACCCCTAGGGAATATTGTCCTGTACAATAGTGGCTCAGCCACGCTCTTATGAGTGTCTCTATCCCGTCACCGCGTGCCCCACACACCGTGTCCGTGTAATAGTACGATAGCGGTGTGTACTCGCTAGTGTCTCCCTATAGTTATGCCTAAGGCGGGATCAGCGCCTGTTGACCGGTGTTGGTGCACTTGACGTATCTACTACCTTCCGGTCACGGCGGTGACCGGTAATACTTGGAAAAGGATCAGCCGAATCCTTGCTTGTCTGGGATGTCCGCAGTGCAGCTGTCTGGTCCCAAGCAGCTCACCAGCAAACCTGCTCCGCACGCTTGTCCCTAACTGTGTACACAGTAAGGTGACTGATCGCTAGCACTATGGCCGTCCCTGCAGCACAGCAGCACACTGTGACTCAGGGGTTTCTCCTAAGGGCCTGCGGGGTAAAGCTAGCCTATGCAGGCGGGTCACGGACCCCCTGCACGCATACACCCTCCTCCGTTACCTTCCAGATCCCCTCTGACTAGCCTCTCCCCCACGCTTCCCTTTCCTCCTCCCGTAATTCTAGCCTTCCGATTGGCTCCTCAAGTCAGGTGACTGCCCAGGAGCTCATGGGAGTTGTAGTTCCTCAGCGGAGCTTCTCTGCCTTGAGCTGCACAGACTCACAGCTATTGCATCAGCGCAGACCTCCACATGACTCTCCTGAACAGTCAAAACACCAACTGAACACACATATGAGGCTCCTACCACATCCCTACACATACATCTATTATTTGGTGCCTGCGGCACAGGGAGATAACGTGACTTGCTCAAGGTCACAAGGTATGGGGGGGGGGATTGAGTGAGTGTGGGGGGGGATTGAGTGTGTGTGGGGGGGGATTGAGTGTGTTTGTGTGTGGGGGTGTGTGTGTTTGTGTGTGGGGGGGATTGTGTGTGTTGGGGGGGGAGATTGAGTGTGTGGGGGGGATTTTGTGTGTGTGTGGGGGGGGATTGTGTGTGTGTGGGTGGGGGATTGAGTGTGTGTGGGGGGGATTGAGTGTGTGTGGGGGGGGTTGAGTGTGTGTGTGGGGGGGGGGGTTGAGTGTGTGTGTGGGGGGGGGTTTGAGTGTGTGTGTGGGGGGGGGGGGTTGAGTGTGTGTGTGTGGGGGGGGGGTTGAGTGTGTGTGTGGGGGGTGGGTTGAGTGTGTGTGGGGGGGGGATTGTGTGTGTGTGGGGGGATTGAGTGTGTGTGTGTGTGGGGGGGGATTGAGTGTGTGTGTGGGGGGGGGATTGAGTGTGTGTGTGTGTGGGGGGGTTGAGTGTGTGTGGGGGGGATTGAGTGTGGGGGGGGGGGATTGAGTGTGGGGGCGGGGATTGAGTGTGTGTGTGGGGGGGGATTGAGTGTGTATGTGTGTGGGGGGGATTGTGTGTGTGTGGGGGGGGGATTGAGTGTGATTGGGGGGATTGAGTGTGTGCGTGGGGGGATTGAGTGTGTGTGTGTGGGGGGGGGGGAATTGAGAGTGTGTGTGTGGGGGGGGATTGTGTGTATGGGGGGGATTGAGTGTATGTTTGTGTGGGGGGGATTGAGTGTGTGTGTGTGGGGGGGATTGAGTGTGTTTGTGTGTGGGGGGGGGGTGTGTTTGTGTGTGGGGGGATTGTGTGTGTGTGGGGGGATTGAGTGTGTGTGTGTGTGTGTGTGTGTGTGTGTGTGTGTGTGTGTGTGTGTGTGTGTGTGGGGATTGTGTGTGGGGATTGTGTGTGTGTGTGTGGGGGGGGGGAGTGTGTGTGTGTGTGTGTGTGTGTGTGGGGGGGGGATTGTGTGTGTGTGTATGTGGTGATTGATTGAGAGAGAGAGTGTGTGTTGTATTGCAGTGGTGCGCAAACTGGTGGGGGGCAATAAGGCGCAAGATTTAGGGGGGCGCAGGCGACGTGCGGCGAAATCTGGGTGCGCGGGCCGGCAGACGCTTTGCGCGGGAGGACGAAAAAGCTGTACGCGATGGGCGGCCAATAAGATGTGCACGGGCGGGCAGCCGAAGATGTGTGCGGGTGGCTGAACAAGATAGTGCAGGTGGCGGCCTCGTGATGGTGTGTGCGCACGCGCGCAGGGGCTTCGGGGGTACGGGGAGGAGCACGCCCGAGCACGGTGAAGTCAAACGCCCCTCCCGGTGTCTGCCCTGCAATAGCGCTGTGTTCCTGCTCTCCTCCGCTGGCAACCTGCTTCGCTGCGATCCTCTGCGAGGGAAAGGGTCGGCTGCCACTGTATCAATCATACTATGAATGTACAGAAATAATAAAAAAAAAGTGAAAACATTGAAAACGGAAAAATAATAAATAATAATAATGTAGGTTGGAGTGTGGATGACAATGGGGATAGCAAGCCAAAGAGCAGGGAGGGGAAGGTAGAAACAAAAGGGGGGATAGGGAAGGGAGGTAGCAAAGAGGTGGATGAATGCCCCCCAAAAGTATTGCCTTTGTGCACGTACGCTCTCCCAAGCTCAGCGCTTGGGGAGACAAACAAAACTGACTTTGAAGTGCGCTCAGCAGAAGTCAATGCACACATACAGCCACACACAGACACACACACACACACACACACACACAAACACACACAAATAGCCCCGATCCACGCTTGCAAAATGATGCAGGACACCCTGCGCTCAGGCTTGGAGAGTTGGTGATGTCACCGCTCTCAGCGGCAGCGTGGACGCAGCCTAATTTTGCAAGCGCGAGCTGTTGAAATATGTAAGTATTTATAGACATATTTGGATTTATATTGTATACCGTTTAATAAAGGTTTTTTTTTTTTTTCATGTGATTTTGATTACGTCAGGCAGGGGGGGCCCGAGAAATTTTATGGATGAAGAGGGGGGCTCGGCATAAAAGGTTTGCTCACCCCTGCACTAAGCTGCGCTTTCAGCTCATAGACCTCACATTATAAACGTGTAATTATAGTCTCACCTTAATGTAGTGTAAAAGAAAATGATGTACAGATTTGGTCGCATCTATTAACGCAGGTTAACGGTGGCAGAACGTTAACGCAGCTCTATTTAAACAAATGGCACAGCGCTATATTTCTTAAATGGGTGCAATTTATTGCATTATTTGTGTAATCTTATCAGGTGGTACAGGCATACCCCGCATTCACGTACACAATGGGACCGGAGCATGTATGTAAAGTGAAAATGTACTTAAAGTGAAGCACTCCCTTTTCCCCACTTATCGATGCATGTACTGTACTGCAATCCTCATATACGCGCATAACTGATGTAAATAACACATGTGTAACAGTCTCTACAGTCTCCCCGCTTGCGCACAGCTTCGGTACAGGTAGGGAGCCGGTATTGCTGTTCAGGACGTGCTGACAGGCGCATGCGCGAGCTGCCGTTTGCCTATTGGGTGATATGTCCTTACTCGCGAGTGTCCTTAAACCGGGGTATGCCTGTACACTTGTACAGGAAATCCTAAAGTTGATGTCCCTGGGGCAGCTGAGGGATTTTCACCCATTCAGTCCTGGAGGGTCCTGCACCCCCCTCCTGCATTTCCTAATCATGTGTTCGCTCCTTAGGCCTCGGATATTTTATTTATTTATAAAATGTTTTACCAGGAAGGAAGCAATACTTGAAAATGAGAGGTAACTCTCAATGTATGTCCTGGGCACAGAGTTATGATGACAGATACATGGTTACAAATCCATAGTTACATTAAGTGAACATGGTATACATTATATACAAGACATTGCATGCACAGTTAGAGATAATATATATTATAGGCGCATGTAACCGTTACAGACCAGATTAAAATGTGAGACAGCCTTAGTTTTGAAAGAACTTAGACTGGTGGCATCTGCAAGAGTCTCTGGTAGGTTGTTCCAGTTTTGGGGTGCACGGTAAGGCCGTGATTATACCCGAAGCGGCGGAGCGCAGAACGTTGTGCGCCACCAAAACAAATAAAAGTTTTCCTATGAGCGCACGCTAAGAATGGGTGACCAAGTGCGCAAATTTTCGAACAGATCCAAGAATTTTATTTTCTGGAGCGATGGCCGCGTCATGTGAGCGGTTCAGCCAATGAGCGTGAACCACTCACGTGACATCATGGCCTCGCCTCCCGATGCCTCCTGCCTGCAGTGCAAGTTTCGGGCAGCGCATCGCACGGAGGTAGCGCGCGTGTCCCGCCGCCGGTGGTATAATGAAGGCCTATGAGGAGGAGCGTCCGGATACTTTGTTGAACCTTAGGACCATGAGCAGTCTGTTGGAGTCTGATCTCAGATGATAAGTGCTGACGTGGTAGGGGTGAGGAGCTTGTTCAGATAGGTGGGTAGCTTGCCTAGAAAGTATTTGAATACACAGACCCCCACCAACGCGGCTCGAAACGCGTTGGTGGGGGTCTGTATACCCCGTAATGTAGCTGTATTTTTTTGTGGTTTCCATTAAAATAGTCTTTTTTTATGGGCACACGCTCTCCTGGATTTCATTCAACCTTTTTTTACTTTCCTGAGTATTCGTGCCTGCTTTTTCCTTTTGCTTCGTGTCAAGTCATCCAGAAAAAACGGAAGCACGCCCCCTACTGTGAAAGAAGAAACCTGGACAGCCAAAAGGACATTACCAACTCTAACTGTGAGTTATTTTATCACAAGCACATTCTCCATTCTGACATTATATGCTGGGACACTTTATTGTGTGGCCCCTTACTACAGTGCTCGTGGGGGCCCTAGCCCACTAGTCAGATTACAATGGAGCAGTGATTAATACATGATTGTTCTGTGTCCTATGGATTGGCTATCCCTTATCCATTATCCAGGGGGTTTTCATTTCCGTTATCATTATATACATTTATTGAACGTTACAATTTTTGTACTACATATTTTGAGGTTTTTTTTGAGAGCACCACACATTTTTTCCATTTTTCTATGAAAAGTGGAAAGGCCGGGGACACTTTAACTTTCACATGTTATAATGCCTGGCCCCTGGCTTATGGTGCCAGGTAGCTGCCAGGGGCTCACCGTTCCAGTGGTAACCTTTATTGTATAGCCTGGTTACCCCCTTTATCGTATAGCCTGGCACCCCCTTTGGAGGGAAGTATTATCGAAATGGGGGGGTCCCAGAGTTGAAATGAATGCGGTTCAGCTTGGGGAGACCCTCTGCTTCAATCCTGTTTTAAATTTTTTTTTTTTATAAAAAGCGTGTGACTTGCTCCTTCAGAATACTGATTTTCATGTTCGGTTAAAGCCTTAACAAGAAAAAAATGGGTGTATATAGCGCTAAAAAATCTTGTGCAGTGACAATAATGTTATAATGTGATAGTGCACACAATAAAATATAAATATATAATAATAAACTTAGGCTGCCAGGTGATACCAACTCCAAGACAGGTTGGAAAAACAAGACAAATAATAAACAATACAGACCGGCGCCAATTAGTCCAAGGTGATACTAATGTCCAGCACTGAAAGAGTCTCAGAATAGTAGATAGCTGCAGTAGTATCTTCACAGCTTGTCTTCAATGATTGGACTCCATATGTATGTGCATGGGAGAAAAAATAGACAAAGAAAACATATCATAGTGCAGTATGCAAACAACCAAACATGCAGGACAAACAGGACAAGACAAACACTACATAAAACAGGCTCACCCCCTGAAGAAGTGCGCATGCGCACGAAACGCGTTGGGCAGATTTGCATTTTGAGTGTGGCAGAGGACTGGTAGTGACTGCGGGAGCCTTGCAGCCAAGTGAAAGGAAATTCGGCGATTGCACCCGCCTCCTAGCAGCGGATTTCCGGATTGAGCTTGACAGACAGCACCAGGAGCTCCACGAGATCCGTCAAGCCGCGTGGTGTGACGTGCTTCTGGTCACGGAGAGAGAGAGATCCCTGGAGGTCTGAGGACTGAAAAAACGGAGCTGCTGCCGGTTACCATCTATCCTTACACCCCTGCTTATGTCCTGTGGCAGTACTGTAAGTAGGATTCCGGTTTTTACCCACCGGATCCCACGTGTGCTACCTCATCATTTTCATTTTAATTGTGTTAATAAATACTTTATTGTAGGATTAGTCAGCCTTGCCTGTTTTATGTAGTGTTTGTCTTGTCCTGTTTGTCCTGCATGTTTGGTTGTTTGCATACTGCACTATGATATGTTTTCTTTGTCTATTTTTTCTCCCATGCACATACATATGGAGTCCAATCATTGAAGACAAGCTGTGAAGATACTACTGCAGCTATCTACTATTCTGAGACTCTTTCAGTGCTGGACATTAGTATCACCTTGGACTAATTGGCGCCGGTCTGTATTGTTTATTATCGGTTAAAGCCTTACTTCACAAATGTAGTAAAGTGCTTTAAAACATTTTTTTGATTTCAACCTTCCCCAGCGATCGCATCTGTCTATCTAAACCTTGTGTCGCCCTGCTCCTTACTTCCCTTCTCCTTTCCCACTCAACCTGTCTTCACCAACCTACTAACACTTCTCTACCTCCTTTGATACCTAACCTACCAAGTCCTACTTCACGTCCCCCTTCACTCCACTTCCAGTCACCACTCCCACTATCTAACTTGCACATTTCTATAGCTTTCTGATTTCCTCACTTCTCCACATTTATTCTTCTTTCTTTCTAGCTCCCTACTTCCTCTCCTCCTTGCTCTCCCCTCTACCACTTCCTTACTACTTGCTGCATCCCTACCCCACTTTAAATTCAAGTCTACTTCCTTACTCCTTCTTATAGTATTGTCTCCTTAAATGTCTCCACTTCGGCTTATTTCCTCTCATCTACTTGCTTTTATCCTCTTACTAACTCCCTCTCTATCACTCACCCTGCCCTTACTCGCTTAATGGTTCTGCCGCTACGGCGCTATACTAATTCCCTTCCCGTATGTCTTTCTATTCTTCCCAGACTCAAAATTCAAAAAGCCCGCGTCGGGCCGGTGAGATGACTAATCCAGGCCTGCGCGGGTCATCCGGCGCATTCTGGACGCCTTGATGGGCTTACGGCTGTCCTTGGTCTTGCTGGTGACGTCATCTGGTCGCGCCGGTGGGAGCTGGTTCCGCGCCACCTCCAAGATGGCGCCGCTCCTTCCGGGGCACAGCTGTGATGCGTATCCGGGGGGCGGCCATTTTGGAAGACGTCTCTCACCAGTGCGGAGGTGCGTGCGCCCGCTCCTGTTTCCCGCTCACCGCTCTCTTCCTGCTCCTGCGGTTCACTGTGGATTCCTGCCTTCTAGAGCTGCTTCGCCATCTTGTGTCGGGGGCCGCCATCATCAGAAAGGTAGGCCGCAAATTTTCTCACCAGGGATTCAGTTTCAGCGCAGGTTGCTTGATCACTGGACATCTGTAGTTGGGGTGTCGGGGATCACCGCTCTTTCACTCGGGGGTGAGTTTCTTTATTTGGTGACAGCTTCACCGTGGCCGGGGACCAGACCTCAAGTAGGGGGACGAGAACTGGAGGAGAAGCAAAGAAACACAGGTTGCTGAGGCCATGACACCGAGGGATTAGCCTGATACACTACAGGGGTGAACAAAGCCGGGACAGACTCTGGTTATGCATAGTATATGTTAGGTTTTATTAATTCAAGCTCAGGAAGAGCGAGGCAGGAGTGGGGGGGAGTGACCTGCTTCAAAAATCCGCATGGGCCACGCACTAGGGGGGAGGAGGGTGGATCTCCTGGGCCCTAGTGAAGTCCTTTGGGACTGGACGCGGTGGGTGAATGAACTTCATCCCACGTTTCCTCCGGACGGTTGGAGAGGAGTCCAGCTTCCCAAAGGCGGTGATCTCGTCAAGGAGGCGACGTCGCCGAGACGACGAGAATTCTACTGTCTTTTGTCTTGTCTAGTGTTTGTTGTGTCCCCCCAGGTGTACCCTCTTGTGTGCTCCCCCTTGTGTATTGCTGTAGGTGGTGAAGTGAGGTATTGCAGTTCGAGAAGAAGAGGAGGTCGGGATTGTGGTCCAGGTGCATCAATCAAGAACAGATATCGGCAGCAAAGTCATCTCATACTTTTAAATGAGTAAGGAACTCAGGCTAGTATCACATAACATTAAGGGGTTTAACAGCCCGGTTAAACGCAGAATCGCCTTCCGAGATTATAAGCGTAAAGGGGCAGAAATTCTGTTTCTGCAAGAAACACACTTCTCTCAAGACAACTACCCCAAATTCCTGGATAAGGACTACCCGACACACTTTTTGTCTTCCGCGAAAGTCAAAAAAAAAGGGGTGGCCATACTAATTCATAAAAGAATACCGTTCGTACCCGATAGGACTTTCAAAGATAAAGAGGGCAGATTCCTCATAGTAAGAGGTGCAATCCAAGGGTTCCCAATTACTCTAGCAACAATATATGCCCCTAATGAGACGGCCCCCGTTTTTTTCTCTACCTTCTTTGGGAAACTCAACAAAGTGGCCAGAGGTAATATCATTGTCGCTGGAGACTTGAACAGGGCACTACGGGAGGACCTTGACAGATGTTCATCCACTAATATTACACACAGATCTGACATACTAACAATTAAAAAAGGGTTACGTGACTGCCAACTACTCGACATCTGGAGGGAACAACACCAGAGACTGAGAGAATACACCTTCTACTCACACCCACATGACACATATAGCGGGATAGATTACTTCCTTGTATCCAACAGAATGGTCCCTGGGGTCTCTCGCACCGAGATCCATGATATTTCATGGTCAGACCATGCATCTATAGAGCTGCGGTGCACACTAATCCCACTAGACAGACCTAGAGCGAACTGGAAACTAAAAAAATCTTGCTGAAAATCCCAGCCCTACAGGTGGAAATTGGGGAAAAGCTCACACAATACTTCGAGGAGAATGAGGGGAGTGTGGCTACGCACTCCAGACTGTGGGAGGCCCATAAGGCTACCCTCAGGGGGGTCATTATGAATCTGGCCGCTAAACGGAAAAGAGAACGGGAGGGAAAAATTTTGAAGCTAGAGGAACAGCTAGCAGAGCTTTCCTCCCTCCACAAAAAAATAAGAATGCCCACACGTTAACTCAAATACTAGCCACTAAAACTAGTCTTAACCTCCTCCTCTCCGCCCAGGCCGAGAAGGAATTGACCTGGTCCAAGCGGAAATTTTATGAAAAAGCTAACAAGCCTGACACACTACTTGCCAATAAGCTAAAAAAACAAGCTTCCAAACTATCACATTCACGCAATTCGAAACCAAGATGGGGACCTTACCTCCATCCCAGCGAACATAGCAGGGGAATTCAAAAAGTATTACGAAATATTATACAATGGAGATAAGGTAACCCATAATCCGAAAACAAAGGAGGATTTACGGACCTTCTTAATAGAGGCACATTTACCCATTTTGAAGAGATGCGAAAGGGAGGCACTCCAGTCGGACTTCACGATGGAGGAACTCTCTGGGGTCATCAAAGCACTAAAACCGGCTAAAGCCCCAGGGCCAGATGGCTTTTCGAACTTATATTACAATAAATATTTAAAAATTCTAGCCCCCCACATGTTAAAGTTATTCAATGAAATCTTAGCAGGGGCCTCATTCCCAGCACAAATGCTCCAAGCCTCAATATCGGTGATCCATAAACCCGGAAAGGACCCGGCAGACTGTAAGAGCTACCGGCCCATTTCACTGATTAACTTGGACCTCAAAATATACTCTAAACTTATAGCCAACAGGGTGGGTAGTGTTCTTCCCGGGTTAATTCACACGGATCAAGTAGGGTTTATCGGAGGTAGACAAGCGGCAGATAACACCAGGAGAATTATTGACCTAATTGATCTGGCCCAAAAAGAAAAAATTCACTCCATGGTGTTAAGTCTGGACGCTGAAAAAGCCTTCGATAGAATAGATTGGCCCTACCTATCGGAAACACTGAGAGCATTTGGCTTTGAGGGACGCCTCCTGCAGGCCATCCTGGCGTTGTATAAAAACCCAACAGCAAGAGTGAGATATCAAGGTTTCCCCTCAGAACAGTTTGAAATCAAAAGCGGAACACGTCAAGGATGCCCGCTGTCGCCACTACTGTTCGCCTTATGTATAGAGCCTTTGGCGGCACACATCAGAAATAACCCAGATATCTCTGGTATCCCTGTGGGAGACCAAATGCACAAAGCCGCTCTATATGCGGACGATGTCATTCTCACAATAGCCAAATCTCTCACATCTCTCCCAAATGTATTCAACATACTGGGCAAATTTAACCAAATTTCGGGATTTAAGATCAATCAGTCTAAATCAGAAGCCCTCAATATTAATCTACCAAAAGAAGTTGAAAAACTGATTGACCTCAATTTTCAGTTCAAATGGCAACCCTCCGCTATCAAATATTTAGGGGTTTATCTCACAAGGGAGTACAAAACTTTATATAAAGCAAATTTCCCCAAGATCATAAAGACGCTGGGGGAGGATCTCCGAACCTGGATGAAGGGGAGCATCTCATGGATTGGGAGGATACATAGCGTGAAAATGAATCTCCTCCCAAAGATGCTATATCTTTTCCAGAGTCTCCCTATCCCTTTGGTGCAGGCGGACATCCTCTCCCTCCAGTCAAAAATTATAAAATTTATTTGGAACGGGAAAAACCCAAGAATTGCTAAAGGAATATTAAAACATCCCATTCATCCTGCGGAGGGTGAGCGGTGCCTTGCTTGCAGGCCTACTATAAAGCAGCCCAATTAGGGCAGATTTTCCAATGGCACACAGACCCAAGCCTACGGAGATGGGTTGAGTTGGAGAAGAGATGCTGTGCACCAATTGAAATCCGAAATTTAATCTGGCTACCCAGAGAAGGGGTACGCAAGATGAACAATCCGCTGCAGACCATGGTCAATTCATTATAAGTTTGGGAGGCCACGAAATTCAAATGTAATTTGACTACCAAAACATCATTAATGACACCAATAGTGGGCAACCCAGACTTCGCTCCGGACCTGAATAGCAAAAATTTCTTGATATGGACTCAGAAGGGCTTCTCCCGTCTAAAAGATCTGGAGGGCATAACGACCATACAAACATTTGACCAAATTAAATCCTCTAAGAATATCCCAAACAAATTTTTTAGGTACCTCCAGATCAGAGATTTCTACAATAAAACGCCAATTCGACCGGCGCGAACAAATTTTGAGCAGCTGTGTTCCAGAGATACGGACACAAGGGGACTCACATCTAGAATGTACAGGGAAGTGATCTGCCAGAAGTCGCCCATTGACAATAGACTGAGTTACATGAGACACTGGGAATCAGACCTAGGAGAGACTTTAGAGGACGACGAATGGGACAGAATTATACAGGCGGCGGCGAAAAGCTCAATCTGCACCACATTAAAGGAGAACGCATATAAAGTCCTTATGAGGTGGTATTACACTCCGACGCGCTTAGCGAAATTTGTAAAAGGCTACTCCCCTCTCTGCCCTAAACAGTGTGGGGAAGCAGCTGACCTCCGACATATGTTGTGGTCTTGCACTAAGGGGGCCCCTATTTGGGAACAAATCAGAGATTGGATTCAGCGGATTCTCGATTTGGAGATCCCCCTGGACCCGTGGCTGTTCCTATTGGGCATGCGGATCCAGGGTCTGTCAAATGCGTCGCATAAATTAATCGCGCATTTTGCTACAGCCACAAGATGTGAGATCGCAGCATTATGGAAACAGCAGGAGATACCAATTATCCCTAAGATCAAAAACAGAATTTGGCATGTCTGCCGGATGGAACAATTAACGAGTTTAGTTAATGACTCCGGCACAAATGTTCTAAAGGTCTGGGATCCATGGTTGACCCAGGTAGACATCCCAGGAGTGGACGCCACCTCAATCTTGCACTAATTAAACTAGGTGCGTTCTCCTTTAAGGGCAGATTAGACAACACGACTCAGCGACGCACAGTTAGCAGACCTTCATGTAGTCATAGAATAGGGAAAAACAAATAAAAGAAAGAAACCTCAGAAGAACCTGTCCCAGTTAAAACCCTTAGCTATTGCCTAAAAGGTTGAACAAGAGATATCTAAAAAACTGCACCAGAGCCTGGCAACCTACCACCTCCCTCCCACCCCTAACCTCTTTCCCTGTCCCCTTGTCAAGTTCGTCTGGTCTTGTTTGTAAAGTGTTAAGTGGATGTGTCTTCTAGGCGTCATTACATGTGTTTAACAAAACTGGAAATGTAATAATGGGCTGTGGAACATTGGCTGTATTTGTACTTTCCAATAAAAATTTAAAGTTGAAAAAAAACAAAAACATTTTTTTATATTGCATTGAGTAATGGAAACCCAGGACAGTGTTGGTGCTAGCTAGATATAAACACTCCAGACATGTACCAATCTTTAAACCCTTGGGTATTTAATGTTGGTACAGATAAGAAGCATGGCTTACTCCAACCCGTTTACCCTGTGGTCAAAATATTAGTACAGCTCAACCCCGTTATAGCGCAATCTGCTATAGCGCGAATCCGCTTTTAATGCTGTCTGAGCGTGGCTCCCGATTTAAAAACATCTCCAAGGTTTTATTTTTATATAATATTCAATGCATTATTGCTAACAGACACACGCTGATACACATATATACACACACCCCTACACCATGCGGGAATTGAACCCATGATCTTTCATATGCTGGTGCAATTCTCTAGCTGCTACACCACAGTATTGGTGTGATGAATCTGACTCTATAAACAAACGTAACATCTACTGCACAGTGCAGTCCATGGGTGATCAGGGTTCAATTCCCGCATGTGTATTATATAAAATGTATTCACTGTTGGGCTGTCATTGATCAGAGAAGGGTCATGTGACCCTCCTGCGCTCAAAAGTCAGTCAAATTGAAAGCTTGGGAGAGCGTATGTAAGCACCTCGGAGCCTGATGAAGTGGAGAGAGCTGCAGATGCCGGGTAAGTCCTCGCAGAACCGTTCTTCCTGATTGCGCCGACCATTTCGCGATCCTGGTTATAACGTGCTCATTATGTGGACCAAGAGCACCGCGTTATAACGGGATTCAGCTGTATTAAGGGTTTCATATTTTTTTTTTTCATTTACAAACCTACTTTACATCCCTATCATTAAAAAATATATATATATATATATACACACACACACACACACACACACACACACACACACACACACACACACACACACACACACACACACACACACACACACACACACACACACACACAGTTAGGTCCGGAAATAATTGGACACTGACAGAATTTTCATAATTTTGGCTCTGTACGCCACCACAATGGATTTGAAATGAAACAACTGAGATGCAATAGAAGTGTAGACTTTCAGCTTTAATTCAAGGGGTTGAACAAAAATATCGTATGAAACGTTTAGGAATTGCAACCATTTTCATACACAGTCCCCTTATTTCAGGGGCTCAAATGTAATTGGACAAATTAACACAATCATAAATAAAATGTTAATTTTTAATACTTTGTCGAGAATCCTTTGCAGGCAATGACTGAAGTCTGGAACGCATGGACATCACCAAACGCTGGGTTTCCTCCTTTGTGATGCTTTGCCAGGCCTTTACTGCAGCTGTCTTCAGTTGTTGTTTGTTCGTGAGTCTTTCTGCATTAAGTTTTGTCTTCAGCAAGTGAAATGCATGCTCGATCGGGTTGAGATCAGGTGATTGACTCGGCCATTGCAGAATATTTCACTTCTTTGCCTTAAAAACATCCTGGGTTTCTTTCGCAGTATGTTTTGGGTCATTGTCCATCTGTAAAGTGAAGTGCCGTCCAATCAACTTCACTGAATTTGGCTGAATCTGAGCAGACAATATATCCCTATACACTTCAGAATTCATCCGGCTGCTTCTGTCTTCGTTCACATCATCAAAAACCACTAGTGACCCAGTGCCATTGTAAACCATGCATGCCCATGCCATCACTGCCTCCACCGTGTTTTTCAGATGATGTGGTACACAGCAACTCTCTTTTTTAGATGTCCTCATTACACAGACTAATGGGGAGTTACATACTGATCTTTTTAGAAAGGATACATACAGAAATGCCATTTTAAGGGCAGATAACCATCATCCTCCTTCTCTTATTGATGCATTACCTTTTTCACAGAAAGTCCGGGTCTGCAAAATCACGAGCAGGAAGGATAATATTGAACCAGCTATTGGAGAACTACGTAGTAGATTCCTGGCTAGGGGATATCCTCCTGCTGTGTTAGACCGGGCACTGGATAAAGAGGTAAGTGCTACCAAAAATAAGAAGGAGGACAGGCTTGTATTTACCACTACGTACAGTCATAAGCGAAGCAGAGGAAAAGACCTCCCAGCCCGACGCTACAAGCCTGGTAGACAGCGTGTATCACGCGCAGGCTGTATTAACCCCCAGCACATCGGAGACCAACCATGTAGGAATAAGCACTGTAGCTGTGATGAATCCTTGATCACATTGAACGGGAAAACACTGGACACGATGGGCCCTTGGTCCCTCTAAGGATTCATTTTGCTGGGGGTTAATACAGCATGCGCGTGATACACGCTATCTACCAGGATTGTAACATTGGGCTGGGAGGTCTTTTCCTCTGCTTCGCATATTGCTGGTTTGGCCACGGCTGCTCAGCCTGGAATTAAGACTTTCATTATTGACATTATAAGAAGAGGCTTATACCCCGTGAATATGTATGTAATCACTTAATTGGTGATTTGAGAACTGGAGTGCTATCGTTATTTTTTTTTCTAACCATTTATTTATTTATTTTTTGTGGCATCTATTTATTCACATTTTTTCTTTCTGTGGAACATTTTTTTTTATTTCTCTGGAGTGAGTATTCGTGCTATTCCTATCCTGTGTGTTTTTTATTATGGAAGATTATGTAGAAGTGGAGGATGAGGAAGGGGTTACTGATACCTATGCCTTTAACTGTGGAGACACTCACCGTCAGAGGAGGGCAGAGTCAGTTTTTGATGAAGGTGCTAATTTCATCTGTGAAGAGCCTGCTGACTTAATTACCCACTTCCTTACATTGGAAATACTGTTATCACAGGACATTAGGTATTGGTGGGACATTACCACTCTTGAGAACTATGCTAGAGTTAAAAGGATTCCGTGAGGCTTACGCTTGAAAAAGGTACCGTCCTTTGGCTTTATTAATAAAGATTTTGAGAATGACTGGAAAGCCATATTAGATCATTGCTCATTTAAGCTAATCAAATTGATCATTAAGTATAAGCTAAATTAAAAAAAAGAAAGTGAGAGCCAATGTGAAAGTCCTACAGGATAAATTGAAAGGTTGCAGAAAAATGGAGAATTTTATTAAATATGACCAAACACTTTTAAGCAACGTGGGTGCTATGGAAAAGTCTCTAATGATTAAGAAACAACAAAAGTTTGATAGGGACAAGATAGACTATGAGAAGCAGCAAGTTTATATATGGCAACGCTACACTACAAACGCACAAAAGTCACAACCAAAATCTGGTTCTAAATATCAGAATAATAAAAAACAAGGTGACTCCAAGAACCCGAATAAATCCATCCTAAAACGCCATGGAAACGCTTCCAGTTTTGAGTCAGATGGTTCTGACTATGAGAGTCGTTCACTAGGCGTTTCCTTTTGTGATGATGATGATAATTGGCGAGTTAGATCTACCTCCCCTGAAACCGACTCTTCACAAAAATCTGTTATGATGCCCTCTCGGAAAGAAGATAAACCTTCATACTCCTTGTTTCAAAAGGAGTCAAAAAACGAAAGAGGACAAGGAGATCATCAAAGAAGAGAAGGGGGAGGGGGATCCGGGGGATCGAGCAAAAGAAAGAAATATGCATAGGAGAAGTTGTGGATAATGTTATCAACATTTCACATAAGACTCTTACAGATGACCAGATTGCGGTTCTAAATAGAGGTTTAAATTTTGCCCCATACCAAGATTTTAATTTATTCAATACCATCATTGATCTCCAAAAATTAATTCGCAAATTGTCTCTTAAAAAATATTTTAATAGAAAAAAGGGACAACAGAGGTTCCACTATATTCCACTGATAGAGGTCTAGCTGAGAATGTTGATGGTATTGATGTTTCAATGGAGAATTTGGATTTGCATTCATTTCGTGAACAATGTGCTTTATCAGATCTTAGAGATCTTTATGATGAACAAAATCAGGATTTGGAGCCTGAGATCCCTTCCTCATTCAGCTTCTTTGGGCAATTACACTTAGGTCTTAAGAAGAAATCAACCTTTTGCCCTCATATTTTTAACAATCATAATATTAAGACCTTTGAGAAGCTGGTTGAGAGGGATCTCAGGTTATTGGCTAGGGGTATTGTACCCCGGGGGGTTCCCTCTTTAAATAAAACGAATCTGTCAGATATTGACTTCCAGGAGATGATTGCCCTCAGGGAAGATAGGTCTATTACAATCAAAAAGGCTGATAAGGGAGGGGCCATTGTGGTGCTCTCTTCTTCAGATTATCAGGCAGAGGCACTTAGATTACTTGAGGATGTTGAATCTTATACAAAATTGACATGATCCCACATGTGAGTTTTTACACCTTTTGAAAGAGATTCTTGAAGAAGGAAAGGCCCTATTTGTACTTAACACAAAGGAATATGAGTTTCTCTACAATGCCTCACCTATTGTGCCCATCTTCCACCATCTCCCAAAGATCCATAAGTCACTTGTCCGCCCTCCTGGGCGGCCCATTGTGGCCAGTATTGGATCTTTGGGAGATGGGTTATCACGCTACATTGATGGTTTTTTACAGCCACTGGTAAAAAATCTGCCTTCTTTTCTGAGAGATTCTATGGATCTTTTATCCGCTATAAAAAATGTTATGATAGAAAAAATTAAACTAAACATATACTAAGCGCTTAACCTATTAGCCTAACTTAACAATACACGATAATGATGGATAAGTGCTCTAAATGTTGGAATTCCCTTACAAAGATACAACAATAAACTAGTGAATTCTACAGACTAATATAACAAACTGAGAAGACGGCTGCCTAAGGATTGAAAAACCACAAACCTATCCACAAGGTAAGTACAACAATAGCTTAAAAACAAAAATAAAACAAACAATGAAAGAAAACAGAAATAGTCCTTGGCGCACTATCTGGTATATAAACCTGCAGAAAAATGAAGTCCAAAGATCTTGGTAGTGAGGATTGTTGGTCCGGAATCCAATCGTACTCAAAGTCCTCTGAGGTGGTGGAATCAGATTTGTGCGAATGATGCTTTAATGCATGCCAGACCAATATGATTGGGTTCAAAGCAGGATCTTAATGAATGTTGCAGATGTGTTTTGGGGTCAATGTCTTGGAAGGACTGGTGACCACTCCAGATGTGAAGTATTCAGAAATGTTACGTTCTTCCCTCTGAGCAATAATGACCTTCTGTATGTAGACTCTCTAATATGAGGAAAAAGCCTTAATGGACTGGTCATGCACAGCTGCATCTAAAGACTTAGTAAACAATTATTTGGAAGTCTGACTCCTCCTCCCTGTCAGACTTCCAAATAATTGTTTACTAAGTCTTTAGATGCAGCTGTGCATGACCAGTCCATTAAGGCTTTTTCCTCATATTAGAGAGTCTACATACAGAAGGTCATTATTGCTCAGAGGGAAGAACGTAACATTTCTGAATACTTCACATCTGGAGTGGTCACCAGTCCTTCCAAGACATTGACCCCAAAACACATCTGCAACATTCATTAAGATCCAGCTTTGAACCCAATCATATTGGTCTGGCATGCATTAAAGCATCATTCGCACAAATCTGATTCCACCACCTCAGAGGACTTTGAGTACGATTGGATTCCGGACCAACAATCCTCACTACCAAGATCTTTGGACTTCATTTTTCTGTCAGGTTTATATACCAGATAGTGCGCCAAGGACTATTTCTGTTTTCTTTCGTTATTTATTTTATTTTTGTTTTTAAGATATAAAAAATGTTAGTTGGAAAAAGACTTTTAGATGGGTGACATTGGACGTGATGTCACTTTACTCAATCATAGATCACGAGCAAGGGATTCGAGCAGTGGAATTTTTTCTTGATGCTTCTACATTGTCCATTTCATTACGTGCCTTTCTTTTGGATTCTATTATGTTTCTGCTCACCCATAATTATTTTTCTTTTGATGCACAATTTTATCTTCAGACACGGGGTACTGCTATGGGGACGTCATTTGCCCCCTCTTATGCTAATTTGTTTGTGGGTCTTTGGGAATCCACACACATTTTCGGTGCTGATAATTCTTTTCGTCATCAGATTATTTTCTATAAACGGTATATTGACGATTTGATTATGATTTGGGATGGGGATTTATTATCACTGCATGCCTTTATTCATACACTTAATACTAATTCTTTAAATCTTAAATTTACTTATGAAGAACACATGAATCACATCAATTATTTAGACATTACTTTATTTATTGACACGACAGGCACTATTCAAACGGACATTTTTAGAAAGCCTCATTCACGTAATACTTTATTGGAAGCAGACAGCAGTCATTCTAAATCATTCATTCGAAGTATACCCAAGGCTGAATTCCTTCGACTAAGACGGCTTTGTTCAAATGACGATTTATTTGAGCATCAAGCAGAGGAATTAAAAACTCGATTTGCTCAAAGAAAATATAATCACACTGATATTGAAGCAGCATATCTGTGTGTCAAATCTACAAACAGGATCGATTTGTTATCGAACTCGTCTGTGAAGTTCAAGAAGAAACATGAATTGGATCGAGTGACGTCTGCTCTATTTGTCACCCAGTTTAGTCGCCAGGCTGAACAGATTCGTTCTATCATTTATAAACATTGGGGGACCCTCACTCTTGATAAGGACCTACATAGTTCAGTTAACCAGGGTCCAGCCATTACTTTTAGGAAATCCAAATCCTTATCTGACTATCTTTCTCCAAGATTGTTTGACTCTAAGAAGTCTAACAAATCTGTTTAAAATAAAAGGTTTTTTTAAATGTGGAAAATGTTGCGTTTGCTGCTATGCGAAACCAATTAAGTCTATTAAGACTATTTATTCTAAAAAGAACTATAGGATCCCATCCTTTATTAATTGTGACTCACAATTTGTCATATACTTTCTTACCTGTGGCTGTGGCCAAGGGTACGTGGGCTGCACTATACGCCCTGTTAAAAACAGAATCATGGAGCATATACGTTCCATTAAAAGAAAAGATTTCATGTTACCAGTTTCAAAACATTTTACTGACTGTCCTTCAGGAGGTCTATCAAATGTTCATTTTTCTGCTGTAGAACTGGTGCCCATGCCCATGAGAGGGGGTGATAGATTAAAGCTCCTCAACCAGCGGGAGATGTTTTGGATCCATTCTTTGGATACATTATCCCCTGCAGGAATTAATACAGAATGTGATCTAGAAAAGGTGAAGGGAAACACAAAATGGATGTGCCCTCTAAAAGAATTCACTTAAATGCACACCATAACAGTGTAAAAATTAACTTTTAATAAATTTACTTAAAACATATATTACCAAAGTAATGTGTAATGTGAATTAAAAATATATTAAATCAACGCTATCAGGCAACCTTGTCGTCAGTTATAAGTTCATACTATCCCATTTAACCACTTAATAATGGTGGGATATGGAGGACACAGATTGCTAGGAGTCAGGGTGTTAACCCCTCTGGAGCAACGGTGAGACCCAATAATGGAAGTGTATAGATGTACACAAGTGAGTGGCCAATGGGTTAAATGTCCAGCTACCTTGCTAGATCAGCCAGCACTGCGCACTATAATGGAGACTTTAGTGTGTTAAAATAAGAGTGCTAGAGTGATAAAGCTGGCAAATGCAGTGATAATGGTAGTACATACACTGCTTGTCCGGGATGGGAAGGGAGCGAAGATAGCAGGGATACACCATGAAAAATAAAAAATAAATGCATACAATAGTGTAATAAGTTCTTTTCAATCTGGATAAAACATGTATGTCTTGGCTCTATAGCAATGCCTACTTACAGTAGGTCAAAAGGTAAAAAGCATTGATCTACACAGCAGGTAGAAAGGTGTCAGGATCTTCAGGAACAACAGCCCAGGTTTACAGCATAAGAAATCAGCACCTCAGCTCAGACGTCAGTAGATGTGAGTGGATCAGAGACATGCAAAAGAAAGGCAGACCATAGTGTCGATCGTGCATAAAATTTATATAAACAAACAACAAATTTTAGGAATTGTACTCACATTGTGTACATAATCATAGTTCACATAAGGCTTTACTTGAGGCAAATGGAGTGCTGGTTCAGTGTGGAGCAGCTCACCGGGGATCTTCTCCTTAGACTCACAACAGACCGGGTGGGAGATGGCGTCTGACGTCACATCCGCTGTTGGGGTGACGGCATCCGGTCTTGGAGGCAAACGGTGGGGGAACTCAGCAACTCTGAAGCCTTCAGTAGAAAGAGCAGCTGCAGCAATGAAAGTGGCTCTACGCGTTTCGTCGTACTAGACAACTTCCTCAGGAGCATTCATTGAGGAGAAGATCCCCGGTGAGCTGCTCCACACTGAACCAGCACTCCATTTGCATCAAGTAAAGCCTTATGTGAACTATGATTATGTACACAATGTGAGTACAATTCCTAAAATTTGTTGTTTGTTTATATAAATTTTATGCACGATCGACACTATGGTCTGCCTTTCTTTTGCATGTCTCTGATCCACTCACATCTACTGACGTCTGAGCTGAGGTGCTGATTTCTTATGCTGTAAACCTGGGCTGTTGTTCCTGAAGATCCTGACACCTTTCTACCTGCTGTGTAGATCAATGCTTTTTACCTTTTGACCTGCTGTAAGTAGGCATTGCTATAGAGCCAAGACATACATGTTTTATCCAGATTGAAAAGAACTTATTACACTATTGTATGCATTTATTTTTTATTTTTCATGGTGTATCCCTGCTATCTTCGCTCCCTTCCCATCCCGGACAAGCTACTATTGAAAGGAATCTGTACACATTCCTGGAAGGTTGAGAATTTGATCAGTGATCACCTTGACACATTTTATTTTGAATTTTAATTTTGTGCACTATTTTATCACAGATTGGGTGTGGTTAGCGCCGGTAACAAATCACTTTAAGTTCACTTAGTACATACACTGCAGCATAGACCTGCCAGACACGGCAGTGCTGTGCAAGGAAAGCAGGCACACTCACTATAAAATTAAAGGATTAAATAAATAACTAACTAATGGGATCAACACAGTTAGAGCCAGGAGACTGCTGACACTACATTAAAACAGCTCCAAGTAGGAGACTGACAACATTGCGCGTCCAACGCGCGTTTCCCTCCAGCAAAGGAGCTTCTTCAGGGACAAATTTTAAATCTAAAACATTTTTCATGAACATTTTGTATGAGTATTCTTGCTATGCTTCCGTCTCACGATGATAATAATGATTGTCTGTTTATTAAGTTATTTATTATTGTCATTTTTTTCTGCTTTCTAGTGATCAAATAAGATATATATTTATTAATGAATTCAATTGTCCTACATTTTCTTTTGGCATCTATTCTTCTTTATTATTTATTATTTGTTTTCCTTTTTCTAACTATATATTTACTTTTTTCTAGAATAATATTGTGTTTTACATATGTCCTTTAAACCATATCTATTGTGTCTAGGCGTTTGATGATATACCATTCATATGCCATCTTATGATATTAAAATGAACAAATCAATGGGTTAAATATACATTGAATATTCACTATAGATTTGGACATGTGTATGTTTATGTTTCCACAGTTGATATATATGTGTTATTGATATTTCTTTTGTATGTGATTGGTCTTTTTTATTAATTTTTTACCTGTTTATTCCCTCTATGTGGATCTCTTCCCTCTGAGCATTACGCCCCTTTCCTGTGTTTCATTTCACAGGGAATTTGTGTCCTGGGGGTTTGTGTTTACCTGGACACAGGTGGGCGGTGCTTTTGAGGGTGTAAACCATATAAGAGTTTGATTAAGACCAGTGAAACTACTCTTTGATAAAGCGCACCATGCGAGAGGTTTCTCTTTTTAATTAGTTATGTCCCAATAAATAATTTGTTATTTTTTCTATTAGCCTCCAGTTCTCGTTTTTTCATAGTTGTGATCCAAGTCTTTTCCTTCCTGCTTACTACGTACAGTCAAGCTGGTGGTTTTATTAAATCTACCAGTCTTAAACACTGGCATATTCTGCAAAATGATGATATATTATCTGAAAGTTGCTGTGTACCACCAATGGTGGCATTCAAAAGAGGGAGGAATCTGGCGGATAGCCTGATACATGCAGATAATGAGGGTAACTACAGAACTCCTCATTTTCTGGAGGGTGGCAGACCGGGTAACTTTAGATGCATGAGCTGCTCGGTCTGTAACAGTCTGACTACCGGTAGTCAATTCAGTCACCCCCCAAAGCGGGAGAATCATAAAAATTAAAAATAGACGCCCCACAGCGTGTGCTCCGCTGCTACAGAGACTGGAACAGTGAAAGACATTATTGCTTGGCACGGCGAATTGGCTGTACTGCTGTTCAGCTGAACTGGAGACCTCCTAAGTACTACCTTGAGGCTGAGGGCTGTACTAACAGCTAACCGATTGGAAGACCACCCAGGCCCTACCCCCGAGGCTGAGGGATTGAGAAGGAGAGAGCCACGACATCTCTATTGGCGTCCGTTGGTGCTTGGGTAACATTAACCCTGAAATGATTGTTTTTTCTATCTAAATGTACGCTTAATACTCACCTTTATTTTGTGGTTACTAATATAATTTTTAATGCACTATGAGCGTTGTGCGCTGTGTTTTTTTGTATTTCTGTTTGCTATTAGGGGGTATTTGAGCCATCCCTGGTGCCACAGCTGCAGACGTTCCATATACTCTACGTGTTTAAAGGTCACCTCTTTTTGTACATCACTATATCACCTCACTTTTATTGATTGTAGTAGCGCACTATATCTTTTCACATTTTCTTACTCCAGATAGGGAGACTTTCTTATTGAGACGTGAAGCATTCTGGATACATGCTTTAAATACCAGCAACGGTATGGGTCTTAATGAGCAACAGAATTTAAAATGCTTCCTTAATAGAAGGTAATTTTTTGTCTTTCTACAGGCATATTTGATCTTGCACCATCCATGGACTCTGCACTTACCTATTGGGAAAATTATCCTTTTTGTGTGGTTTTTTTCCCTTCCCTCCCTCCCCCTTCTCTCCGCCCCCCCCCCCCTGGCTGTGTGTACCCATTTCTGACTAGGTATACACACTAGTATATTCTAAATACTGATGTACTGCATATTCTTATGTGGCATTTCACGGTAACTTTGCAGGATTATACTGATGTCATCAGCAGTATACAGTCACATGTTTTTAATAGTATATTGCTGTATTAGTTTTGTGCACATATGCTTTATGAATATTTTGGTGTGTGGTTTATTTACACTTTCAGGGTGATTTATAGGAGTGTGTCACTCCTCCCTGCTCTGACACTGATCCCATGGCGACGGATACATCTTTGTCCAGCCCTGTGAGTACAGTCTTGATTGGTGCACACCCCCCCCTTCCCCCCGACGGGCGGGTCACGCTGACGTCATCATGGGGGAGTGTTCAGTCTGGGGAGAGGTGTGGCTGTGGCTGCATTCCTCCAAGACAGCTCTATGCTGTATTGCCAGGGATTTAGACCTAGACGTCTGACGTCACTAGGGGGCGCCATATGGTAGCTCTGACATCACTAGGGGGCGCCATATGGTAGCTCTGACGTCACTAGGGGGCGTCAACATCCTGGTTATGTGGCAGAGCGGGGAGAGTATCAGGGGGGTGGTATATATGGTGACTGTTTTCTTGTGTTTGGTAGCCTTCACCTTGAGAAAGGCAGTATTAGACTGCCGAAACGTTGGACTTTATGGCATATTAAACCTCCTTTGAGTAAGACCGTGTGCCTGCTTCTTCTTCTTTGTCCGGCTACAGGAAGGGTCAGGAGACAGGGAGGACAGAGGCAGGAGAAACCCATCTGACTCCGGCCTTGCCTGTCCCTACGAATACAAACATACAACCCCTCACTGAATAACATAGCCCTAATCCCATGTAATAATCCTGGGTGTAAACAAAATAATGGTTTTATGAATATTGTAATGGTTTATTAGGGACCTAGGAGGTGGCTAGTGGTGCTGTTATGTGTATTTTTGTTTATTGTGGGTAGTGGGGGTGGATGAACGGGGTATTGGCCCCAAGGATGGGTGTTTAGGCCTACCGGGTGGGGGGGGGGGGGTAGCGGGAGGGGTTAACCCCTTCATTACCTTAGCGGTATTAACCACGAAGTTAAAGAAGAGGTTAAGTCATCCTGCAACCCCCTGGCAAGGCCTAAACACCCACCCAGGGCCAAATACCACCTTCACCCACCCCCGCTACCCACAATAAGCCTGGCACGGGTGTATAACCCCTTCATTGCCTTGGCGGTAATGAAGTTGCCTGTAAATGCATTTTTTATGCATCGGATTCATGCCGGGGGTCTCTGGTGCTGATATTAATGGATATCAGTTCTGGGACACATGCATGTTATTTTCATCGCAGCTTCACCCCACCTTCTTGCCAACTTTTGTGGCGGGACAATTTGGAGAAGAAACAGCAATTTTAAAGTGGCGATCAGCCGCAATAAGCTGATCAGGGCTTATAGAATTGAGCGTGTTTGAAAAACTGGCGATCAGTGCTGAAAAGTGGCTTATCACCGCGCGTCTGCCGATTTTATTTATTTATTTATTTTCCGGCAAAAAAACCCCGGTTATTTTTGCTCTAATCGCCAGCTTCTCTGGGCTTTCTGAATCGCTGTAGGCTTTTTTGGCTATAAACTGGTGATAAGTGGCTTATCGCTGCTTACTGCATGAGGGCCTTAGGGAGGATTTGTTCCTGTAAAGTACACCTAGTTTGGCATAGGATTTGGATGTCAGGGTATCAATGTGCATCCCAAATGTTAAATGGGAGTTGAACTATATGCCCAGATATTTCAAACAAGTAACAGGGGCTAGGATGGTATTAGAGCTGGTTTTTATCTGAAGCTCTGTCATTGGCAGCTTTAGCAATTTAGCTCTGGTCCCAAATACCATTGTTACAGTCTTGTCAGTGTTTAAAATCAGTTTGTTTTGGGAAATCCAGTTTCAAGTCTCAAAAAATCAGATTGAAGTATGTGTTCAAGGTCAGAGAGGCGAGGGCTGCGTGCATATAGGATCAGATCCAAGGCCTCTCACAATAACCTGTTAGGAATATTATTTTCTCATCTATCCGACATAAGTATAAAATATACTCTACCAAGACCCCTAATACAGAGTTACCCACCTTATACGGGAGCAGCTGCCAGACGAGTACAGTAAATGTATCTTATTTCTTTTACCACTGGAGGGCAGCGTGGAGTTGCAAGGAGTGGCGCCCGTAAGGACGACGTGCCAGTTAGGCGGAAGGAGACGCGCACACACTTTTATGTGAAACGGATATTTTTGGGGAGGGATTTAGTAGTCTGAGTGAGAAAATTGATATTTTGTCACAATGGAAAAATGGAAAAATTAACCATTTAAATATGCACAGATTTTATCCCACGTTTGGAAATTAGGGATGTTGCCTAAAAGTCTGAGAATGCATTAAGTGCCACCCACGGGCTTTAATGAAGCAGCATTTGTGGGATAAAGGGAACAGCATCCTGTATAAAGGTATTTTGGGCTCGATATAAATAATTGAAGCCAAAAACTAATATTAAGTAAATTGAGAATGGAAAAATATTCAGCACAAACGTACAGAATGTGATATTCTGAGAGATCTTACAGATGTTATCAAATCCCACAATGAATATATAGAAAATGTCTGTATAGAACGAGTCAAACAAGAATATGCCAATAAAACGTTTAATTGGGAGATACAGGGGCCACAATTCAGGTCAGTTAGCTGGAAGAAGGGAAGCCGGTCAGCCAGAAGAGCAGGTCCTCCGGTCAGCCAGAAGAGCAGGTCAGCCGGTCAGCTCTGAGATCAGCATTACTTATATCCCCTAAACGTTGTCCCCTGCATGTAATGTGCAGAACAGCCTGCACTGCATATACTGTACATGAGATACTTAACCCTTTCTTTTCGCTCGACTCTAATCTGAATGATTTGCTAATTGGTTTGTAATTAGAGAGATATTTGTAGCAGAATCCCATGTATGTTTTTTTTACCTTTTTAGATACCGTTTTGTGTAATAAAAGATATGAGATCAGAGGGGCTTCCTGTTTGCACTCGTGTTTTGGCAGAAGTGTATATGTGACCCTATAAATCTCCCTCACACCCGGCTTGGCAGCGTGACACTAGTGCAATGACCTGGGGAAGAATCACTGAGCTGTTAGCAATAGATACAACGGATAGAAAAGACACTACACATAGGTTGGATTAAAGAGAGTATTTTATTGAAATAATTAATCTCTTTGCTGGTAGGGGCCTGCAGCACATTGCAGAGCAATATAGTAACACGCAGAGCAATGCACTGCAGGCCCCTCCGGCAGCAAAGGAGTGAAGACCAATGCAGGGTGTATAAAGATCTCACTGATAATTCATGCACAAAGGGCAATTTGTTGCTGTGATCCAGAGGAAGGCGAAACATAACCCCTGCTGTGCAATGGGGGAAAAAAATTCCTTCCTGACCCCATTAAATGGCGATCGGAGGGTCCCTGGATCACTGCGCAGTGAGATCAGATGGAGCAGCACAGATCAGCGTTGTTATACACAGGGGCACACTCAGTATATAGAGATGTGGGTGATGGGGCCCTTGTGCCCCTGTGTATAACTCACCTGCTCCCCCATCCCCCTGCATATCTATCCCATTCACCCCTTTTCCTCCCGCATACCTCGCAGGGCCGGCCGGCCATTAGGCGGTCGCCTAGCGCGCAAAGGTCCTAGGGGCGCATTAATAATCATTATTATTTTTTTTCTTATTATTTCTAATTTATTTATCTTTTTTTTAAAATTATTATTCTTTTTTTTTATCCAGTATTTTGGCGCCCTTTTGTTTTTATTTTGCGTCGCGCTGGGGTGCGGTCGCACCCCCTGCAGTCCCGATAGCTACGCCACTGTTTATTTTATTATTTTATTTATCTTGTTATTTTTTATACAACTGGGGCACAAATTTTAAGTTTCGCCTCGGGCGCATGAAACCCGTGCTCCGGCCCTGCTCCTTGTTCTCTCTCACCCTCTCACGCCCAATATCCCTATCTCCCTCTAGTACCTGCCCCTCCCGCAGCCTTCCTGATCTTATCTGCCTCTCCTGCGGTCAAACCAACTTCTCAGGGCCCCTAGAATACCCCTGTATCTACGCCCTGGCTCCTCTGCTACCTGCTCCCGGCTTCTTCTCCGCCTAAAAAAGGTGAAGCAGCAGATCTGTCCGCACCTCTCGTATTCTCCTACCTGCTCCTGGGGTCTTCTCCTCCGCCTAAAAAAGGTGAAGCAGCAGATCCGGCCACACCTGTCGTATGCTCCTTGGTCATCGTACACCACGTCTGCCTCCTCGGCCGCCTTGTAGCCCACCTCATTGTTCCACTTGACGCCCGCTTTTTCGTATGCCTCGTCGTCCGCCTCGTAGCCCGCCTCGTCGTCTGGTGGCACAAAGGGCACCACCTTCGTGCGTGTCCTGACCTGCAGGAGACATGAAGTGTTTGTAACCAGGGACAGTGATACTCTGTATCGCAAGAGCTCCTGTGCCACTTATACCCCCTCCGCAATACCACGTTATACCGCCCTCCACAGGGCAAATACCCGTTATACCCACCTCCCCAGGCCCAGTACCCAGTTATACAACCCTCCCAAGGCCCAGTACCCTGTTATACACCCCTCCCAAGGCCCAGTACCCTGTTATACGCCCCTCCCCAGGCCCAGTACCCTGTTATACACCCCTCCCCAGGCCCAGTACCCTGTTATACACCCCTCCCAAGGCCCAGTACCCTGTTATACACCCCTCCCCAGGCCCAGTACCTGTTATACCCACCTCACCAGGCCCAGTACCCGTTATACCCACCTCACCAGGCCCAGTACCCATTATGTACCCCTCCCCAGAAGGTCATGTTTCTATTTATCAAAAATACATTGAGTAACCTCTGGTTTTCAGGCATGTCCTAGGGGAGTTATCACAGAGACACAGAAACGTCGCTGAGTTTGGTGAGTAACTCCCTTAACCTCTCAGCAGTTGAATTCCCCATTAGGCGCTTAACACGTTAAAAACAAGCGTTGCTATTTCTCTGCATGAAGTTGCAGGTAATTGGAAGAGTTACACAGTGACGGCTATTTCATCACTCACCTTCTTCTCCCGAAACGGTCTTTTCTGTCTTATTTCCGGCTTCACATCGGATATCCATATCCATTCTTGGCCTCTGATCTGTATGCAAGACAATGCTTTAAGACAGGGTTGCGCAACCTTTTCCCCTGCTCCCCCCTCCCCACCTTGTCTCCGACGTTCTGATGTAACGACGTCATGTGATATCACGTTGCTATGGCAATGCCACATCATGTGACGCCACATTGCTGTCGCCAGAAGCCGCCGGAGACAAGGAAAGGGAACTTACAGAGGACTTGCGCGCGATTTCCGGCATTTAATTTAAATGCTGTGGGGAAGAGCGAGGGGCCACTGTAAGCGCCGAGCCCCTCCTCCCAAGAAAATGTCGCGCCCCTCGATTTGCACACCCCTGCTTTAAGAGATATTCTGGGACCCTCCAACTCCTCCATCGGACCCTTCCTCATTCTCATATTGACTGACCTTGCAGTGCTCTGCCCTGACTTGCACTGACCTGCTATGATGCCTCTCAAAATACCATGCTAACTCATTCTGAACATACATGTGTCCTTTCTACATGTTACTCAGCTTGTATGGGCCACAGACAGCTTTCCCGGGGTCCAGGACTAGTTTCCACCGGGGACCCTCACCCATGGGTCGGCGACCTTGCGAGAACCCACCCCCCCCCCCAACCTGTTTTCTCTTGCACTGCCATAGACTACAACATTTCGGCCTGCTGGTCTTTTTCAGGTAAAGTGGCTAAACCCACTAAATCCAGCAAAGAAAGGCCAGCAGCCAAAACATTGTAGTCTGTGGCACAATAAATTATCTTTTTTTATTCAAATCTGTGTGCCCTTTTCCATCAATCTTATTGTATACATTGGACGAAATGCCGGTCTTCCCTGAGACTAAGGGGCACTGGTAAAAGTATCACTAATTGTTTTTTTTGGTATGCAGCAAATCCCCATCATTTTTGCGTTCTCTTGCTCTGCCCCAATCTGACACACCACCTTGCTCTCTCACCCCCCTCTTACACTCCCCCATCACCCTTTCCTTCCCCAAAGGTTGTCCTTTAATCAGATCTTACCCAAATTGTCTCCATCTCCCTTGGAAATGTTCTGTCTTTAAGCTGTGTGGCTCCTCTTGATCCGAACTTTCTTAGCTGACCCCTTTAGGTTTCGGCTCCGAGGGTCTAAAAAATAAGCGACTCCGAAAAGATGTGAAATATGCACAAGGGTCCTAAAATATTTATCTAATGGGGCTCTGAGGGGGAGACTTAAATACTAGTTAATATAATCTATTTAACTAACAAATATGATCTATTAAACTAAGAAATATAATGTATCAAACTAAATAAATATCTATTAAACTAATAAATAGAATCTATTGTACTAAGAAATATAATCTATTCAACTAAATAAATATAATCTATTTAAAAACAATACAATAAAAAGCTGGAGAAATGATACGTTAACCAAGCCACAGATTTGATGCCAATGAGCGTTGAACTCCTTGCAGATCCACCGTCAGCTGGTTGTGGCAGAAAGTGGTGACATGCAGTAGAACAGAGTGGTTGAGCTGTAACCACGGCAGTCAGGTCAGAAATCAACACAATATTTTTTGAAATTTAGAATGAGAATGTTCAATATGTCACATTCTGGGCTCAGACCCTGAGCCCTGTCACATGTTAGCAGCTTGTGATAATAGAAGATATCCATATACTGGGATGTGATAAGAGACATGAAGGTCATTTTATACTGGGTCCCATAACCTGCTTTATATGAAGTATCATTTTACACTAATTAGTAGAGATGCTACATTTTGAAAAATAGCGCTTTTGGCGACATTGTTCATTTTCTCTACAAATAATAAATGAAAAAGTTGGATAAAACGTTATATGTGTGTGTGCGCGTGCAATATATATATATATATACACATATACATACATACACATATAGTATGTTTATATATATATATCATACTATATGTATATATATTGTCTGTTTTATACACACATACACGTGTGTGTATATGTATGTGTGTGTGTGTGTGTATATATGTGTGTGCGTGTGTATATATATGGTATAACCCAGAGGTGCGCAAAGTGGAGGGCGGGAGATTTTTCGGGGGGGGGGAGGCGCACGGGCGGTTGCAGAGGCCCCGCGCACTTCCTCGAGGCATTAAAATTAAATGCCGGGGGATCGCGTGAGGCCTCTGCAATGCTATTACTTACCTTGACTCTGCCGGCGTCACTCGTGTCCATGGCAACGCGGTGTTAAATTACGCCGCGGGTCATGTGACGTCACCCTCGTCAAATGCCGCTGCCGGTCACGTGACGCCGCATCAAGGTAAAGGAGGGGGTGGGGGCGCGAGCTCCCCTGGTATAACCAATAAATAATATAGCTGATATAGCAATTTGGTTGTGGCTAGAGAAAGATTATAGTGGCAGTGAGAATTAGTGGCCAGAATTAATAACTAAAAAGTAGCTGTAATAAAATAATAATAAACACTATGCCTAAACACAATAACAGTCCAGAAACTTAGCTCTAATAGCTATGTTATAACTCAATCATAAAAGGATCCAATTCGGGCATCCTCTGGAGTCCTGGCAGCTCTCTTCGGGGAAACAACCACCTCCTCGATAGATACCTAAACAAAAAAAAAGAAGAGAAAGCGCCCGCTCCATGTGTAAATTCGGTTTAACAATTTCATTTCCTGGACAAGATAAAAATAACAAACTCACAAACATCCGTTTGGTAAAAGCGTTGTATGAGACAGGCTCGTGCTCCGTGGTAATCCGGTGGTCAATCCGGTGGTCAATCCGCAGCTCCAGACTTTGGACGATGACCGGGAAACTCGATAGGCTGCGCCCCTTGCAGTGTGGTCCTCCGGCAATCTGTAGTATGCAGTTGTGATTCCACTCTGTAATTCCGGTGTCTCGCCTTGTTCGCGTACCAACTTCCCTTCCGGCGTCAAGACGGATAGTGTGGCAATAGCAACGAGAAGAATGTACCTACGTGTTTCTTCAGCACACGGCTGATTTCATCAGAGGATAATGCTACAACTCAGTCGTAATGGTTTTATAGTCCTACAGTCCAATTGGTAATGGCATAATAGATCACATATGTTACTGATTTTAGATAATAATAGATTCTTGTATGACACACACACACAAACACATATACATATATATATATATATATATGTATATATATATACATACACACATATATATATTTACACACACATACATATATTTACACACACACACATATATATATATATATATATATATATATATATATATATATATATATATATATATATATATATATATATATATATATGAAACCAGGTGTCCCACCAAGGAGACAAAAAACAGCACTCAAGGTATATGTGTAGAGGTATAAGTACCGTGTTAGCCGAGCTTCAATAATCATAAAATAATAAAAAAATAATATCATCTATTTATTTTTTGATTTTATATATATATATATATATATATATATATATATATATATATATATATATATATATATATATATATATAGATATAGATAGATAGATAGATAACAGCAGGCACTTCAAAGGCTCCAAAGAAATAAGTGCTTGTTCAACAAAAATTACAGGAAACCAGGTGTCCCACCAAGGAGACAAAAAACAGCACTCAAGGTATATTGCAAAAGTGTATTTGAAAAAAAGCAGGCACATATAAATCCAACGTTTCGGTCCTGTATAGGGCCTTCCTCACGCCCCTGAGGAAGGTCCTATACAGGACCGAAACGTTGGATTTATATGTGCCTGCTTTTTTTCAAATACACTTTTGCAATATACCTTGAGTGCTGTTTTTTGTCTCCTTGGTGGGACACCTGGTTTCATATAATATATATATATATATATATATATATATATATATATATATATATATATATATATATACAAATACAACTGTATGCTCATCTGCATGTCTTAGGCAGGTCTGCAACCCCGCCTTTCCCCATTATCACCCAGCATACAGCACTTCCACTGCAGCAAGGGATTCTGGGAAATGACATGCAAATGAGCACACAGTGTCACTTTTTGCCTCAAAAACCATTTTTAACATGGTTCCCTATAGGCTTAAGCTTGCTGCATGGTCACAGCTTTGAGCACAGCCAGGGTTAAGGTGCATACCCAGAAAACCACCCACAGACAGCTGTTTCGACCTTAATGGGTCTCATCAGTGTGGGGTTGATTTAACTGGGTATGCAAAGAGGCTATGGGATAGGCTATACCATAATACTGAGTTAAGTTATGGTGAGTAAAAAAAGTGACAAAAACCCTCCACAGGAAAGCAAATATGCAAATACAACTGTATGCTCATCTGCATGTCTTAGGCAGGTCTGCAACCCCTCCTTTCCCCATTATCACCAGCATACAGCACTTCCACTGCAGCAAGGGATTCTGGGAAATGACATGCAAAAAAAAAAAAAATATATATATATATATATATATATATATATATATATATATAATCTTCTTCTCTCTGAAGAAGACCGTTTTAGTCGGAACGCGTTGGAGTGAGAGTCTGTGGAGTGGGACCCCTACCCTTTTCCATGACAGGAGGCCTTGGCTATCTGTAAATTGGCCTTTCACACCTACGCTTTAATGGTGATGTATTTACATCTTTAATACTCGAGCATTTATTGCCTCCATTTCTGCAATTACTATTTTACAACAACAGCTATCTCCTTACGTTATGTGCACAAATCTGCAGTGTGTGTAGAGGTATATGTGCATGCTTGGATCAGAGCTGCTTGTGTGGAGAGGTATATGAGCATGCTTGGATCAGAGCTGCTTGTGTGTAGAGGTATATGTGCATGCTTGGATCAGAGCTGCTTGTGTGTAGAGGTATATGTGCATGCTTGGATCAGAGCTGCTTGTGTGTAGAGGTATATGTGCATGCTTGGATCAGAGCTGCTTGTGTGGAGAGGTATATGTGCATGCTTGGATCAGAGCTGCTTGTGTGTAGAGGTATATGTGCATGCTTGGATCAGAGCTGCTTGTGTGTAGAGGTATATGTGCATGCTTGGATCAGAGCTGCTTGTGTGTAGAGGTATATGTGCATGATTGGATCAGAGCTGCTTGTGTGTAGAGGTATATGTGCATGCTTGGATCAGAGCTGCTTGTGTGGAGAGGTATATGTGTATGCTTGGATCAGAGCTGCTTGTGTGTAGAGGTATATGTGCATGCTTGGATCAGAGCTGCTTGTGTGTAGAGGTATATGTGCATGCTTGGATCAGAGCTGCTTGTGTGTAGAGGTATATGTGCATGCTTGGATCAGAGCTGCTTGTGTGTAGAGGTATATGCGCATGCTTGGATCAGAGCTGCTTGTGTGGAGAGGTATATGTGCATGATTGGATCAGAGCTGCTTGTGTGTAGAGGTATATGTGCATGCTTGGATCAGAGCTGCTTGTGTGTAGAGGTATATGTGCATGATTGGATCAGAGCTGCTTGTGTGGAGAGGTATATGTGCATGCTTGGATCAGAGCTGGAGTGTGTGTAGAGGTATATGTGCATGCTTGGATCAGAGCTGCTTGTGTGTAGAGGTATATGTGCATGCTTGGATCAGAGCTGCTTGTGTGTAGAGGTATATGTGCATGCTTGGATCAGAGCTGCTTGTGTGGAGAGGTATATGTGCATGCTTGGATCAGAGCTGCTTGTGTGTAGAGGTATATGTGCATGCTTGGATCAGAGCTGCTTGTGTGTAGAGGTATATGTGCATGATTGGATCAGAGCTGCTTGTGTGGAGAGATATGTGCATGCGTGGATCAGAGCTGCAGTGTGTGTAGAGGTATATGTGCATGCTTGGATCAGAGCTGCAGTGTGTGGAGAGGTATATGTGCATGCTTGGATCAGAGCTGCTTGTGTGGAGAGGTATATGTGCATGCTTGGATCAGAGCTGCTTGTGTGTAGAGGTATATGTGCATGCTTGGATCAGAGCTGCTTGTGTGTAGAGGTATATGTGCATGCTTGGATCAGAGTTGCAGTGTGTGTAGAGGTATATGTGCATGCTTGGATCAGAGCTGCTTGTGTGTAGAGGTATATGTGCATGCTTGGATCAGAGCTGCTTGTGTGTAGAGGTATATGTGCATGCTTGGATCAGAGCTGCTTGTGTGTAGAGGTATATGTGCATGCTTGGATCAGAGCTGCAGTGTGTGTAGAGGTATATGTGCATGCTTGGATCAGAGCTGCTTGTGTGTAGAGGTATATGTGCATGCTTGGATCAGAGCTGCTTGTGTGTAGAGGTATATGTGCATGCTTGGATCAGAGCTGCTTGTGTGTAGAGGTATATGTGCATGCTTGGATCAGAGCTGCTTGTGTGGAGAGGTATATGTGCATGCTTGGATCAGAGCTGCTTGTGTGTAGAGGTATATGTGCATGCTTGGATCAGAGCTGCTTGTGTGTGTAGAGGTATATGTGCATGCTTGGATCAGAGCTGCTTGTGTGTAGAGGTATATGTGCATGCTTGGATCAGAGCTGCTTGTGCTGGTGATTACTTTTGCTGTTCTTTGCCTCACGGAATACATGTTTGGTAGATGTGAGTCCCCCTCCTCTTTATCAATTTTTCTTCCCTTGTTTTTAACCCACAGTAATACATTTGTATTGTTATCACTTTCTTGGCATGCCCGTGTGCTTCTTCATAAGGATGCTTTTTTCGTTGTAATACATATCCATTATCCTTTAGCACCACTGTCCATTGTTATTATATCATAAATCAAGACAGTTTCTGGGCAACAGTGACGCACTGTGTTGATGCGGTATACTTTGTGTCACATATATATATATATATATATATATATATATATATAATCAAAAAAATAAATAGACTATACCGTTCTGTGGCTAACGAAATGCTTTTATTTGTGCGAGCTTTCGAGATACGCTGATCTCTTCTTCTGGCGATGTTACAATGAATGAAGCAAGCAAAGGGTATACTTAAAAACAGTGTCTCTTGGAATGTTATCTGTGCTTGTCTCTTCTCCCCCCCCCTTGTGTGAATGTGATTTATGGCTAGAGGTGTTAAATGGTTCCTGAAAGTTAGTGATGTAAGAGTGTGTGTGTGTGTGTGTGTGTGTGTGTGTGTGTATCTGTGTGAATATAAATGAATGGAGAGCCCACAGTTTATACAGTGCTTTACAAAAGGTGTGTGTGTGGAGTGGAGTTAATATAAATTGTGTGGGTAGGTGTGGAAATGTGAGAGATTGTAGCAAAACTAAAAGTGTGTGTAGATACTATGTGGTCCCTATTGGTGTATAGGGATGGAAAAACAAGGAGTATTTGTATGTGTAAGAGACAGCTGTGTGTGCATACATATAGCACAGTATGTACAGACATGGCCTTTAGCGCTCATGGGAAGAGAGTTCACTTGTGTCAGTAATGACTCATAAAATTTCGATCTCTGTTTAGGCCACCGCTAAGTGTCCCGAACAGTTGCATATATTTCTATTCGTGCAACCATCTCTATTTCGGTGTTTTAAGATTAACTTTGAGTATGGCAACCCCCAGATCGTCCATCTTATGGACAGAGTCAGAGAAATGTTCGCCGACAGGACTGTCTCTTGTTCCGCGTGTGATGCTGTGCGATGCAGGTTCATTCTCTTGTTTAGCCCTGCCCCGTCTCACCTATGTAGTAGCAGCCCCCTGGACATTTCATGCACATGATGAGGAACACGACATTGCTGGAGGAACAGGTGAACCTTCCTCTGATTTTGTATTCCGATTCCTGTGTGGTATTTGTATTGTGTCCGCTGTGTAGAGTATTGCGCAGGTTTTGCATCTTGCGTCCTGGCCTGGCATATATATAATTATATATATATATATTCCACAGAAGCAGCCGGCACTCCAGTTGCATGTAGAAAAAATTGGGTGCTTGTCCCATAAAGCAATAATAAACCACGATTCCGTTTGAAGCACGAGATCAGGAGACAGCACTCTGGTAAGTTTGATCACAAGTTTTTGTACTGAAAAAGACACATAAACCGACGTGTCACGACAGGTCACTCTGCGCGTATTCTGACAGGCCGAGATGGCGTTTGCAGGGAGCTCGGGCGGTGGTAACATCTCTGCGGTGGCGCGGTCCGGATCCCAATACGTTCGCCGCGGAACCCGCTCTGGGCTTCAGTGTAAATCTCCGTCTGCCCCTGTCAGCCTCAGGCAGCTGTTTAGCTATATTTTTAGCCAATCCAGGATTCCTTTATCCCGTTTTTATTGAACACTGTCTTCCTTTTTATTATTTTACTAGCTGAGAGACCCGGCGTTGCCCGGGATGTAAATGCGTAATAGGTAGTATTATTTATAACTCGTGGAACAATAGGTGAGTATTTGTTGTAAAGGTTTCGGGGGGGGAGAAAGGGGAGCGGGGGGGGGAGAAAGGGGAGCGGGGGGGGGAGAAAGGGGAGCGGGGGGGGGGGAGAAAGGGGAGCGGGGGGGGGAGAAAGGGGAGCGGGGGGGGGGAGAAAGGGGAGCGGGGGGAGAAGGGGAGCGGGGGGGGGAGAAAGGGGAGCGGGGGGGGGGAGAAAGGGGAACGGGGGGAGAAAGGGAGCGGGGGGGGGGAGAAAGGGGAGCGGGGGGGGGAGAAAGGGGAGCGGGGGGGGAGAAAGGGGAGCGGGGGGGGAGAAAGGGGAGCGGGGGGGGAGAAAGGGGAGCGGGGGGGAGAAAGGGGAGCGGGGGGGAGAAAGGGAGCGGGGGGGGGGGAGAAAGGGGAGCGGGGGGGGGAGAAAGGGGAGCGGGGGGGGGGAGAAAGGGGAGCGGGGGGGGGAGAAAGGGGAGCGGGGGGGGAGAAAGGGGAGCGGGGGGGGAGAAAGGGGAGCGGGGGGGAGAAAGGGGAGCGGGGGGGGAGAAAGGGGAGCGGGGGGGGGAGAAAGGGGAGCGGGGGGGGGAGAAAGGGGAGCGGGGGGGGGGAGAAAGGGGAGCGGGGGAGGGGGGGGGAAAGGGGAGCGGGGGGGGGGGGGGGGAAGGGGAGCGGGGGGGGGGGGAGAAAGGGGAGCGGGGGGGGGGAGAAAGGGGAGCGGGGGGGGGAGAAAGGGGAGCGGGGGGGGGGAGAAAGGGGAGCGGGGGGGAGAAAGGGGAGCGGGGGGGGAGAAAGGGGAGCGGGGGGGGAGAAAGGGGAGCGGGGGGGGGAGAAAGGGGAGCGGGGGGGAGAAAGGGGAGCGGGGGGGGGAGAAAGGGGAGCGGGGGGGGGAGAAAGGGGAGCGGGGGGGAGAAAGGGGAGCGGGGGGGGGGAAGGGGAGCGGGGGGGGGGGAGAAAGGGGAGCGGGGGGGGAGAAAGGGGAGCGGGGGGGGGGGAGAAAGGGGAGCGGGGGGGGGGGAGAAAGGGGAGCGGGGGGGGGGGAGAAAGGGGAGCGGGGGGGGGGAGAAAGGGGAGCGGGGGGGGAGAAAGGGAGCGGGGGGGAGAAAGGGGAGCGGGGGGGGGAAGGGGAGTGGGGGGGGGGAAAGGGGAGTGGGGGGGGGTGGAGAGCGGTGGGCATATGTATTGTCATAATTTATGTATGGGCATTTCCCCCCCCCGTTCCCCGTGACTCCCCCCCCCCCCCCGTTCCTGTGACTCGCGCTCCCCCCCCCGGCGGCCGCTTGGTCCCCCGATGTGCCGTCCTGCTGAGTGAGGCGTGCAGGCGGCTGCAGGAAGCACCCTGTGTGGGCCTAAGACTCACGCTCCCCCCCCCCCGGCGCCCGCTCGATGTGGCGTCTGGCTGAGCGGCGGTAGGAAGCGCCCTGTGTGGGCCTGAGGCTGAGGCGGGACGCGCAGTGGGCCTGAGGCTGAGGCGGGACGCGCAGTGGGCCTGAGGCTGAGGCGGGACGCGCAGTGGGCCTGAGGCTGAGGCGGGACGCGCAGTCGGCCTGAGGCTGAGGCGGGACGCGCAGTGGGCCTGAGGCTAAGGCGGGACGCACAGTGACTTACCTGAGCGGGTGGTAGCGCCGGGGAGGTAAGGGAGCGGCTGGGGTAGGAGGGCCGCGCTTCCCGTCCGGAGCCAGTGCAGGATGGCGCACGTGAGGGGGGGGGGAGGGGGGCGGACAGAGGGTGTGTGTGTGTGTATAGAGCTGCTGTGTTGTGTGTGTGTGTGTGTGTGTGTATAGAGCTGCTGTGTTGTGTGTGTGTGTATAGAGCTGCTGTGTTGTGTGTGTGTGTGTATAGAGCTGCTGTGTTGTGGTGGTGTGTGTGTGTGTGTATAGAGCTGCTGTGTTGTGTGTGTGTGTATAGAGCTGCTGTGTTGTGTGTGTGTGTGTGTGTGTATAGAGCTGCTGTGTTGTGTGTGTGTGTGTGTATAGAGCTGCTGTGTTGTGTGTGTGTGTGTGTATAGAGCTGCTGTGTTGTGTGTGTGTGTGTGTGTGTGTATAGAGCTGCTGTGTTGTGTGTGTGTGTGTATAGAGCTGCTGTGTTGTGTGTGTGTGTGTGTGTGTGTGTATAGAGCTGCTGTGTTGTGTGTGTGTGTGTGTGTATAGAGCTGCTGTGTTGTGTGTGTGTGTGTGTGTATAGAGCTGCTGTGTTGTGTGTGTGTGTGTGTGTATAGAGCTGCTGTGTTGTGTGTGTGTGTGTGTGTATAGAGCTGCTGTGTTTGTGTGTGTGTGTGTGTGTGTGTGTGTGTATAG